>NC_071273.1:16927642-17062642 GCF_023375685.1 Ictalurus furcatus
AGTAATAAAAACAAATATACAAAAACACAACAAACAAACAAACAAAAACAACAGAAGAGTTCATTCATTCATTCCTTCAAAAAGCAACTGCTTTTTCCTGGGCAGGGTCACGGTGGATCCAGAGCCTGTCCCAAGGAACACTGGGTGTGAGATGGGAATACACCAGCCCATTGCAAAGCACCACACACACACACACACACACACACACACACACACACACACACACACACACACACACACACACACACACACACACACACACACACACACACACACACACTGATTCACATCTAGGGAAAATTTAGACTAGAGAATCCACCTAATTTTTGGGGAGGACAGAAGATACTGGAAGAAATCCTCATGTACACAGGGAGAATATGTGAAACACCACACAGTAAGCTCAGGCTCAAATCGGAGACCCTGGAGCTATATGCCACCATGCTTCCCTCTTAAAATAATTTCCAACAATTCCTTTTGCATTAGAAAGACAGATTTCCCAATCACCAATTTTACAATCACCTCCTCCTTTGCATCTGACTACAATGGTCTCTGACTGGTCAGACGTTTTGCTTTCACTAGAGAGTTTGGCAGTTTTTAAACAAATTGGGTGATTAAAAACGGCCAATCTCTCTAGTGAAAGCTAAACGTCTAATTTGTGAGACCCCTGCATTGCTGACACATCATTAGAGGCTTAGTAATGTTAGCAAGCATCATTTATTTGATCTTAATCATTAACATTAAAAATTCCAATTCAGGTTTTGCAGTATTCTACGCTAGTCCAGAATAGGTCTACAATTGCACTTAACTTTTAACCACATCATGATTAGCACTTGTAGAGTGTCCATGGGGAAAAACATGTGGCACAAGTGTGATTTATTTGGCAATATTGTTGTATCGATTCGAGCAAATTAGTTTTTACACCATTTTATTTGTGTCAACACGCTGAGCAGAGGAAGCCTATATGCTGCTGCTCCTGCAACACCAACATCAACATGCTTCATGAGCCCACTGGGCCTGTTTGCATCACACATGAGTCCTTGTCGTGTAGTAAAGGTCTAAAGATCTGTGTGATTTAGCCTGGCTCCCAATACAAACTGATTGTGTGTATGTGTGTGTATGTGTGTATGAACATTTGGAACACCAGGTGTAAAAGTGAATCACTGTACACTGTGTTATAGGTCCGATTTAAACATTTCATTAATTTAATGGCAGAATTGTGAAGTATTTTTTCCTGGAGGTCAAGAAAAAAAATGCAGGAAATAAACCTTCATTCACATATTTAAATCAACATATAGAGTAAGATATACTCATCACATTTAAAAATAGTGAAGGAAACATGCGCTGGACGGCACTGGACGAGCAGGTGAGCATTTTCTCCACACACAGATTGAACTAGAGCTATTCAGAGTGGCTGTTTGGAGCTCCACTATGTCCTGAAGGAAAATCAATAACCAAGAGGCAAGCTAATTAACTGCAAATCATTTAACCCTGTCTCAGCAGTACATGAAATGTGGCCATTATGAGTAGCAGAGTTAATAATAGATAAATCTGCCTTCTTTTATGAATGAAATAAAAATCTACCATCTGATAATATAAAGAGTAAAGTGGACTGGGATTTCAATCATGTTGGAAATATGGACTCTCTCCATCCTTAAAGTTCCTTTCAGAACAGTAAACATGTGATTCAGCAGTTAGGAAGCACAGCATAATTATCAATCAGGGCAGTTCCATGATTGGGGTGCCATTTTAAACATAGGTAAAATGTTCATCACAAAAAAATCTGTGTACATCTTTGTCGTTAAAATAATTGTCACACTGTAACTTCACTTTGCCTTGAAATATAATCATTAAAATACTTCCAAATCTTCTTAATTTTTGCATTAATGTGTGAATCCATATATCATCACATGTGTGAAACAGCTTTTTCCATGATTCACCCATTAAAGGTTATACAAAATGTACTCATAACTCAGCAATTTTAGCTGAACACATTAACCCCTATGAAATATTTGGTATATTCCACAAGTCACATGTTCAACAGGAAGCTACCGTACATCATCTGAATTTCGTGACATTCATGAGAAGAAAGTAAGTTCTCTCCTTCTTTTTTAAAATTTATTTACAATGATAATGCAATATTGCCTGACAAGGTCACTTTGAATGTAAAACTCTGTTACTCAAATTATAGATTGAAAATATATGATTTAACAATTTTATTCATATCCATCCATCCATTTTCCATACTGCTTATTCTACACAGGGTCATGGGGGAGCCTGGAGACTATCCCAGGGCACTCGGGGGACAAGACAGGGGACAACCTGGATGGGGTGAGTGTGCACAATCGCACACATACACTCACACACTACGGACACTTTGGACATGCCAATCAGCCTACAATGCATGTCTTTGGACTGGGGGAGGAAACCAGAGTACCCGGAGGAACCCCCCGCAGCACGGGGAGAACATGCAAACTCTGCACACCCAGGGTGGTGGTGGGAATTGAACCCCCAATTCCAGAGGTGCGAGGCACCACTAAGCCACTGTACCCCCCTAATTATTATGAATTTTACAAATTCAGTAAACCATCAAAATGTCTTTAATGTTCTCATGTCATTAGCATGGACATTAATTAACCATATTTTGTGTACAAAATCTAAGAGCAAATTGCAGCCATTACCAACAAATAAGCCTTGTAAAAACGAGAAACTGTTCCCTGGTATGTTTTTACATTGATTTCTACAATCTGTACAAGATTTACATTGTTTTTATTTGAAAGATTGAATGAATTTTATGAAATATAATTCTGGCCCTCAGTCAATATTGGAGATTTAGCACTACCCCAATGCAAACTCTGCACCAAATGATTTGGTCCATGATTTGATGCATTCTTGACATAGCTGAAAAGATGAACCTGTAAAAACTCCAAACTTCAGTTTGAGATTGGGGAGCAAGGGAAAGAGGGAGATGGAGACTCAGTGCAGAACGTCCAAACAGAGATTTATTTGGTGTGCGTATACTGGGCTCTCCCTCACCCTGTGGCACTTGACAATCAATAATTGAACAGACCGAGGATAATAGCTTCCACACACAAACACATATAAACACACACACACACACACAGACAGACTGTGTTTTCTCCCAAGCACACAAGAACATAGAAGAAACTCATTTGCTTGAATACCAAGCAGAACATCTCGGTGGCCTGCACATTAACTTGTGTCCATACTGATTTGCATAATCATGACTTTAAACAAGTCATTCATGCTCTTGAATTCCTCTCTTTTATACATCCAGCACATTGTAGCCATCTAGACAACACTATGTCATGTTTTCAAAAATTGCCTTTGCAGCTTTACATTTAAACCCTTGCCACCACCTTGGCTAATGGTGGCTTTAATGGTAACTTGGGTTTAGTCGAGTGCAATAGTCCAGCTGTGCAAATCGTGACACAGACAATAGGAGAATTTCTTCACGGAGATCAATTGGGAGGTACTCAGCGAGGAGAGAGGCAGGTGATGATGGCACGCCGTTAAGTGCACAGCTTGCGAAAGCCTCCTGGAGCTGCGAAAAAGGCTCCATTATTTTAGGGTAAAGAGGGGTGAAACGCAGAGAGGCACTTTTCCGCTGTGAGTTGGACTTAATGCAGTGCAAATGGGCTTGAGTGCGTTGTCACCTTTGGGCTTGATGCACTGACAGACACAGCACAATTTCTCCCCCATGCACCCCTGTTCTCTTAGTGCTTAGTGCTTATGGCAATGGCTGCAAGATTGTGTAACTACACTCTCGCCATTGTTTGCAAAATCACCACGTGTTGCATAATTGTTTTTCGAAGAGGAAACCGAATGCTCAGAAATCTATGTTTGCCAAACTGAAATCTCTTAAGTATTAAAAGTGGAGTTGTACCTGTCAATCAACAAAAAACTGTTCTAATTAACAAAAAGACACGTGCGATTCCATGATCATTGTGCCGTTTGTGTCCCACACATATTACATTTACAAATAAACGAGGTGAAAGACATTGTAAACATAGTTAATGTGTCATTCACAACTATGCATACGTCCGATAAATATCTTAAACAGCACTTGAAAAATAGAAAAACATTTTTACCTGTTCCAGCCCACTATTACAACATTTTACCTTGAATTATTCTATAATTATTAAAATAGTTCAAGAAAACTATTCTTTTTTCATTACTGTTTGAATCCATTTAACAACCCATGCTTGAAACATCCTTTCCCCTGAGTCATCCATTATAAGGTATGAAAAAATGTGCATTTCATTCACCACAAAATCCACTCAACCCTCTTACACAAACACATGAAATGTATTATTGTATTTTATTATGATGAAATATTTGGACATGTGACATGTTCAACGGGATGTTTCATCATAAGAAGAAAAGTAAGTTTGCTCATTCTTCTAACTTTATTTTTATTTTTTTTGTCATATTGAGTGATGAGGTCTCTTTAAAAGTGCAACCCTGTTTCCCAAAAATAAATCTTTCGACTGTCTTTAATGCCATTGGTTCATTAGAATGGATGCTATTAAGCACATTTTGCTCATTCTATGCTAGAACACTCAACCCTGTTCCTCATTTAAGAGCAAAAATGCAGACATTATACATTTACATTTACATTTACAGCATTTGGCAGATGCTCTTATCCAGAGTGATTTACAGAAGTGCTTTGAGGTTTCTATCAATAAATACATCCCGATACTGGTTCACTAGATCGTAGACTAAGAATATCATCAGTCTGTCAGCAAAGAAAAATTATCAGCTAAGAAACCTTGTAAAGAAAAAATGAGATTGTTGACTAGAATGCGTTTTAATGGTTAATGCATGTTTTCTTTTTAAAAATGAATGTTAAAAAAAGATTTTTATTTAAGTTAGGGGTTCAATGGCACTCCAATTGTGGAAGCACCCACATAATGCATGTTCAAGGCTGTGTGTTGGGCAAATCCATGTAAAAATGTTCGCAATGATTGTAGAATAGGAATTTGAAATGAAGGGAAAGAGATGAGAGTGAGAGAGCGTAGTTATATTCCGTGTGCTTATTTCTTTACTTCTTACCAACCTTGGCAGCGAGTCCAGGGTACAGGGTACAGAGATAAATTTTTGACGATGCGATCGATCGAAGGAGAATTTTTTTTTCTACCTCCCTCCCATCTTCCTGACACAGACACATCTAATTTGCTGCTTATCTTATACTTATTGAGTTTTGAGCATTGTTAAATCATACCTTTCAGCTGTTTAATTTCACCTAGCGCCTCTGCCTGCAGCCCCCCAAGTGTACACAAACACTTTATGTCTCCCCCGCCCTCAAAAACAGGCGAAGAGGGAGCGAGAAAACGAGACACCCAAGGGGTGATGAGAACCGTTCTCCTTCTAATACAACCTCCACCTCCCTTTCTAGCTCACTTTCATGGCTGAGGAGCCTCTTATGAAATGCTGATGTGGATTCCCCCTCCTCTCCTCTCCGTTCATTCGCTCTCTCTTTCGCTCCCTCAGGTCTTTCTTCTCCATCTCTTCCCCGTGGCAATAGATCAGATTTCCTCTGGGGAAATCATTACTTGGCATCATTACCATCTCCAACACTTTTATCTACTGGGCCTTGTTTCCACCTCATCACTTGATTAAGTTTAGGGAGGAGAATTGTGGAGAAAGTGGAAAAGAGAGAGAAACTTAAATGCCAACTGTAATAAATAGACCTTGAAGGACCCTTTTGATTGGGTGCTGTTTGGGTGCCAGGCTACTAGTTATTTATCGTCCAGTATAACCTTTAGCCCTAAACACACACACACACACACACACACACACACACACACACACACACACGCACACACACACACACACACACACACACACACACAACATATTGTAGGTGAGGATTAGGCCTAGCAGATGTTCATCCTCTCTTTTAATTAGCAGTGGTAATAAATGTCGTGGCCTGCTGATTTGGTGCAAACCATTTGTTCCAAACAGTCCTAATTAGCTCTTGCTGAACCCATATTTTCTTTGGAATATCATGGGAGCAGGATTTTAATATTAAAGAAATAATTACAAAACATAATTTCTCATAATATGTAGTGATTATAAATTTTTAGGTACTGTTTATATTTAAGAATAATTCATCCATCCATCCATTTGCATTCATCCATTCTATTCATTTTCTTTGCAACTTTTTTATTCAACTTTGCAGACTTTTTACATTCACAAACAGCTCTATAACACACTACATGAAAGGTAATATTTGAAAAACCATAATAGGTGCACTTTAACAGTTATGGAAGGAGTCTCGAGTGTCAGCACTTTGTATCAGTTAGAAAGTTTTCAGCCATTAAGGAGGAGTCTGCACCTTCTGCTTTCTCCATAACATAACATAGCTGTGGGTTGTTTTGTTTTATTAACATCAAGAGTCACGGTACGTCGTGTGTTATTCCTTATGCACAGTTACGGATTGACTACATAACATATGATAATAGATTTACTACAGCTGTATACTATCATTATAAAGTCATACCCTCATGCCTTATAATATGTTATGCATGCAAATAGAACTATGAGCAATTATACAGGTGTATGACAGGCATTATACGACTTTATGTGTGTTAAGTAACACATTTTTAACAAATGAATTTGTAATACATTATGAATACAGGGTTCATAGAATGCTTGCATAATCAATAAGTCAAAGTGCTGATTTATTCGTGCTGTCTGAGAATGTCTACATAATTTATTCATGTGAAAAATCTTTTATTGTTTAATATTAGACTCCTCTTATACAAGCACCTAAGAAACACTCACTCATTTTTTCAGCACTTGCTTGGAGGTTAAGTAAGACATACACAAAGACAAAGACACACACAAACAAACAACACACATACACACATAATCCATCCCACATATCTGACCTGCAGCTGTTTGTATCCACAATGCACAGCATGCGTGTGGGCGAGCTTTCCCAAGGAGTCGCAGGTCACAAGTCGAGGCGGAAAAATGAATATCTTTCTTCACCTTTACTAATGTAAAACACAGCTAACTGACAAAGAAACAAGAAAACAAACAGGAACTCAGAACGGACAGCAACTTCCTTCATAGTTGTTGAGTAGGGATACTGTCTTTGAGAGGTTTTTTGCTGGGATGCGATGAGGCCTGCTCTAATGTGCGTGAAGTGTGATGGCAGGTGGTAATTGCACAGATCTTTGTTTCAGAAAAGGATACAGCTGACTGGCAGGATCTATTGGCTGTAGGTCTCCTGAGTGGCCATTAGGAGCTCTTCTGATTATGCTCAGCACTCAGTTTGAAAGAATTTCAGCTAACACACCAACAGCAGGCACATCCAAGCCCACAAGCTAAAGGTGAGGGTCAGAAAGGGGTCAGGGCTTTTTGATGTTTGGATTGTGTTTGCCAAGCCTACTCAACTTGTGGTTTAGAAACTGTTGGTTTGTTCCCACAGATGCTCAGGCACAAACATAACCTTCAGCTGTTGTTGTATACATAAGACCCCCCTCCTACTCTTCCACCCTACCCCTGCAAATAAGACCATAAAAGCCAGGAGTCCAATTATCCACCTGACATAAAGCTCTTATCCACTGGAGGATACAGCCTGACATACTGCTACAGCTCCAAGCTCACTCTCAAGGCCATAGGTAGACAATAGGCTGTGCTATGTGCTAATACCTAGCAGATACACACTCTGCCCATCTCGTTCATCACCACTTTTCAGTGTTTGTGACTGAGATAACGAGCCCATCATCTTCCAATAGCCCTCTGAGGACAGCGCATGTTTCTGAGCTGAGCGAGGGAGAGAAGCAAGTTTGCGTACGTCCTCACCAACCCGAAAAACAGGAAATTGCCTTGTATCTCGTCTTTGAAGGATCCTGTGAAGGTTACAGTTGGCAGTAATGCGGTTTCCGCAACCCTGCTGAATACAATCATCTCTCCAATTCAAGATTAGGCTAAATGGAAATGGTGTGCAATAAACAAATAAGACTGCTATAAGGACTGATGGGTTTCTAGCTGTGAAAGTAGCAATAAGTGTGTTCACCAAGGCACCTAAAAACAGCCACGTACTACTGGGGAGATGACTTGCAAGAGTAGACTAATTAAAACATCTGTGCAGTACCAAAAAGCAAATCCTGAACATATATAAGAGGAAGATGTAGCAAGATGTCGAGTGTTATAAGGCAGGTGTATTTGTGTGTGTGTGTGTGTGTGTGTGTGTGTGAGAGAGAGAGAGAGAGAGAATACAGTATGTTGAATATGTAGCCAATGATACATCATGGGTACTTCTTAGTGGCCTAAACCTGGTGCATCTGGTATAGGTTAGTGTGCCACATCAAAGGGAAAACTTCAGAGAGGCGTATGGCCTCTGAATCTCCCACATCCCATCTCCCTGAGTCATTTGCCCCGTGCTATGCTATCCAGAGCACATTCCTGATAATGGCAGGCAGCCTTTGTAGATCGCTCAGCACAGATAACACATTGTACATTCTTTAAATGACACATCAGTAGATGTAGGCTCATGGAAGAAATTACTAGTGGCATTTGAGTGTGTTCTAGGTGAAATAACGCTTCTTCTTCCTGACTTCCAGTTTATTACGTGAGCCACTTATGTCAATCCACAGAGTTAATACAGATTTTTTTAAAAATGCACCAGGACGTTGTGCGCGTGGATGTGTGAGGTCAGGTGCACAAGTGTCACAACAATCATCTTGATCGATTTGATAGCTGCCAAATTACTGAAAGGCTTTGGTCTCATGCCATGTGCTGGGTTTATCCGAGTTTAAGATGATAATTCCTTGAGCTATAAAAAAAAAGCCAGATTTGATCTCATCTGTCAACCATGAAAAAAGGCAGACTCTGGATGTAGGCAGCACTCCTTGATTTCGAAAGATTTACATTTCTGCTCTACTTCTAAGGATTGGCACGATCTCAAAGAAACTGCATTTGGAGTATCATTCAGTCACAATCATTAGCTGTTTTAAGCATGTTTATTGCCAATCAGTGATCTCTGAATCCACAATAGCACTTACCACACTGTACACTGTTACTGGAGGCTTGCAAATGTATCTTCTTTTGCCACACAAATCTGACCCAAAATACCCAAGTCTATTATCGCTGCAATAAAGAGATAATGACCCAACAGTGGGAATACATTTGCCAGGGCACCATCTCTACAAAAGGGGCTGAAGGATAAGGAGTCATTAAAGCAGCGTTATCTGGTCCAGATAGCATTGGCATGTCTATGTAGATCATTATTTTCACCCCTGGAGCCGTTTGCCAAACGAGGAGAGTCGGGCTATCGGATACGCGGGCTGATGCACACACTCTGGGGTCAGAGACAGCATGGGGATAAGGCTGCTAACGATACATGGCCTGGAAGTTAATGCACTTTCTAAATGTTCCTAATGATTTTCTGGAAGAAACTTGCATGATGCCCCCCCCCCCCCCCCGTCTTCCTCTGTGCTTCATCGACTTCTTGTTTGCTGAAGGGGGATGAGGCATGTTTTTTTTTATCTTTAATCTTTCTTTTCTATTTTTATCTTCCTGATCTTTAACAAATGCCCAGGCGAGTAGTAAAGGTCTGATACAATAACAACAGCATGTTAAATAAGATGCCGTACACACTGCCTCTTCGCCTGCACTCAGCGAATTGGCTGTTCATCAGTGCAAATCTCTCAGAGAGTAAGTGATGAAACATGTCTTTGTTCATGGAGACAGAAAAGTTATAAGGTGAGACGTTTGGGAGGTGGGGAATGCACTAGGGAGCTCTGGAAATTTCTTCCCAAATGCAGTAATGGCAGCTTTATGTCTTATAACCTTGGATGATTCAAATAAACCATGCAACTGTGGAGTTACAAAGGCTAAGACTGACATGATGTAAGGAAATTACATCATGTCAGTCTATCTCCCAACCCTAATTGAAGATAACAAAAATAATCCTAGATTCTTATTCAATACTGTAGCAAAATTAACTAGGAATATAACCACCACAGAAACGTGCACACAATCACCACATCGCCATGACGATTTCATGAATGTTTTCACTGGCAAAATTGAAGATATTAGATAAAAAATTCAGACTATTAATTTAAAACCAGACAGTCTTATAACTAACCCTGTCAATAATAATATAGCCATATCAGATCAATGATTAATTTACGAACTAATTTAATTAATTTAGTATTAATTTAGTATATTAGATCCATACCTACATGTTTCTTCAAACAGATTATTCCAGAAGTAATCAAACCCCTTCTAAAACTAATCAGTTGTTCCCTTAGCACTGGCTATGTACATAAATCGTTTAAACTAGCCGTTATCAAACCCCTGATTAAAAAACCTGACCTCGACCCCTGTCAATTGTCCAGCTAAAGGCCCATATCAAATCTCTCGTTTATCTCCAAGATCTTAGAAAAGGTTGTAGCACAGCGTCTATGCTTGTACATACATAGGAACAACATCCATGAAATGTATCAGTCAGGATTTAGGCCTCATCATAGCACAGAGACAGCGCTGGTTAAAGTGGTAAATGACCTACTACTGGCCTCTGATCAGGGTTCTGTCTCCTTGCTCATGTTGCTTGACCTTAGTGCAGCTTTTGATACCACTGATCATACTATTCTCCTTGATAGACTAGATGTTGTTACATTAAGAGAACAGCCCCCTCCTGGCTCAGGTTTTATTTGACTGATCTTTATCCGTTCATAGATGCAAATGGAGATTTTTCTGTGCATACTGAGGTAAAGTTTGGTGTTCCACAAGGTTCTGTTTTAGGCCCACTGCTTTTTACCTTATATATGCTACCTCTGGGTCAAATTATTCATAAACATGGAATTAGCTTCCACTGTTATGCTGAATGACACACAGTTGTACGTTTCAGCAAAGCCAGATGACAGACAGCAGCTTAATAAAGTTGAGGAATGTGTAATGGATATTAGATACTGGGTGCTTATTAACTTCCTCTTACTTAATTTTGACAAGACAGAAGTACTTCTACCACATGCAGCTAGAAGTAAACTTTCTGGTTACATAGTAACTCTGGATGGTCTTTCTGTTTCATCATGTGTAATAGTAAAAGACCGGTGTGATTATTGACTCCAGTCTTTCATTTGATGCTCATGTACATAATATTAATAGGATAGCCTTCTTTCATCTCAGAAATATTGCTAAGATAAGAAATATAATGTCACTACACAATGCAGAAAAATTAGTTCGTGCTTTCATCACCTCTAGGTTGGATTATTGTAATGCCTTACTCTCTGAATGTTCCAGTAGGAGCATAAACAAGCTCCAGTTAGTCCAGAATGCAGCTGCAAGAGTCCTTACTAGAACCAGAAGATATGACCACATTGCTCCTATCTTATCCACACTGCATTGTCTCCCAGTAAAATTTTGCATCGATCATAAAATACTACTATTGACCTATAAAGCACTGAATGATCTTGTGCCACAGTACCTGAGCAAACTTTTGGTCTTTTATGATCCGCCACACGTACTGCAATCAAAAGATGCAGGCTATTTGTTGGTACCTCGAATAGTGAAGGCTACAACAGGGGGAAGAGCTTTCTCTTACTAAGCCCCACAGGTATGGAACAGCCTTCCAATTAGTGTTCGGGACTCAGACACAGTCTCAGTGTTTAAGTCTTGGCTGAAAACATATTTGTTTACTCAAGCTTTTTGTGAATAGTTTTTTTTTTCTTTAGGTAAGGAGCAGATATAGAGGGCTCACAGGCAAAGAGTGTTGTGGTGAACTGGGATGTTTGGATGCTGTCCCATCCCCCCCCCCCACACACACACACACATTCACCCTGGTTTGTTGATGGTGGGGTGGCTGACTGCCTTATGTTCCAGAACACCCTCATATCTGTGTTGGCTCCTCGCTCTCTCTTTTAGTTGTGCTGTCATAGCTAGTCTTGCCGGAGTCCCTACTTGCATTCACGCAAAGTACATTGTCCTTAACCATTACGGGACAATAAGCATACCTAATATTCTCTCCCCCTCTTTCCCTCTCTCTCCCTTGTTCTTTCTGTCCAGCTACACATGATACTCCTGAAATGCCAGTGATCCTAACCCCTTCTGTTCTCTGGACCTGCATGATCCATCCTGATGCCCTACTTCTGGTTGGAGTTTTCATCAATTGGAAGTTACATGCTGCTGCTGAGGATGGCCCCACATGGTGCAGCCTAAAGATCACTGGGATTGCTGAGAATAGTGCCACTTGAAGATCATGGGGATGGCTTTGGACCTCAACTCATGTGAACAGTTATGCTATAATAGCCAGGACGACAAATTGCTATAATAGCCTCAGCTCTGTTATTCATGGAGTTATTCCTTGCCACTCATGGAGTTATTCCTTGCCACCGTCACCCCGGTTTGCTAATTAGGGACAAATTCATGAATTTAAAATTTATATTCTGAATTCATATATTTCTGTAAAACTGCTTTGGGACCATGTTCATTGTTACAAGCGCTATACAAATAAAATTGAATTGAACTGAAATTTAGGAAGTGACAACACAATATAGCAAAATTTGCCATTATTAGATTGTTGTAGTCACTATATTATAGGCTACACTTATTGCACATAAACACTAATTGTAACATCACTAGTGTTCATAAGGATACATGACATTATTCCACTAAGTATATACTAACACGCAGACTGCTTTTTTCCCCCCTTTTTTCATTTTGATGTTGCATTGACTGTCAAGAGATAGATCCTTGACCTAAGGCTGTGTTATGACATTTTCCGAGCTGACTTATGTGAGAACGTCATTGACAACTGACTCTGCACAGTAGTTCTGTTCTGTCAGAGTCAAATATTTAGTAATGGTGTGACAACCTGCCAAATGAGGTTAAATTGGAAGGTGAGAACTTCCAAAAGATTCTCTAGTGTCTCCAATATTTAACACGTTGTGGTAATAATATCATTGAAAAATATTCACTACACTGTAATAGCTAGTGATGATTTGATAGTCAAAACACTGTAATAGCAAACATATAAGTGTGTGTATGTATGTATGTATGTATGTATGTATGTATATACATATATTTTATTAATAAATTTGGTTATTATATTTGATGGTACATTATCACCATCATGTGACACTGAGCTACAGTCAGTAGTCAAGAGGTTCTGATGTAAATCAGTGAGAACAGTGGCTTATGTTAACAAAACAAATCTGTGCTGTCAATTTATGTTTTTTTTTATTCATTCCTATTCAACACCTGCTTCAATATTCTGATTCGGGTTGCAGTGGATCAGGAGCCTATCCCGTGAACACTAGGCACAAGGCGGAATACACCCCTATTGTCACTTCAGTCCATCACAATGCTCCATACAGAGACGTAGGGGTATAGCCATTCTACACATGCATATGTTTTGCGTGGTGGTAGGAACCCAGAACATCTGGTGAAAACCCATGCAGACATGGGGAGAACATGCAAAAGACCTTTGACCGGTGAAGTAGCAACGCTACCTGCTGTGCCACTCCGTCACCCTCACTGCCAAAACATATTTTATAAAATTACATCCCGTCTTTCCCCCTAATTTATTACCTAAAATTTTTTAAGGTCTGGGAAATTGTATGGAGCTGTGAGATGGCGACACTACCTGTTGTGCCACTGCGCCAAACAACAGTGTATAATGCTGAATGTATTCATAGGACATTATACAGACGGCCTTCATAGAAAATGTTACCATTGTTAGTTGTAAAGCTTATAACAATTTACAAGTAGAAGAACATAATAATAATGATAATAATATTAGATGATAATAAGCCAATAGTAGAATTACCCAGTTGAACGACAGCATGCATTAATCAGTGTCTTAACTCTAAACCTAGAAATATTCAGTTCAACCATGTATGATTTGAGAATATATTTGCTCATTATGTTGTACATTTTCAAAGTATTTTTTCTCCCCCACCAGTTCTTCAGGGCTTATTGTAGCTTCAGACCAATCTCTCTCTCCATTGAGGGACTTAACAGCTTGAGTCTAATCAAAGACACTTTCCCCCTCTGTGTTTCAAGCTAAAGCAATTCAATTAGTTTAATTGGTCTCCTTATTATGGGCTATAATGAGATGAGTGTGCGCCTATTGTCAAACTTTACAGGCTACTTTAAACTGCCTCCCTAATTAGAGAAAGGGCTTTAATCTCACTGTTTTACTCGTACAGTAAGCCGGATTGTCGAGCATGGCTCTGGCTTTGCTTATAAGCCAAACTACAACAGGCTTTAAATGGTTCCAGTGTTTGTTCTCAGTCATGACCTGCAGAGCTTGTGTGAGTGTAGCATGAACTCAGCTCGTAGCTTTTACAATACATTAAAAGCCCTAACATTTCAACAGATGGTGATTATCTATGCTCCTCTACTCAGCTGATCCTCCTAAATGCACTCTAGCGCTGACAGATTCTCTTATACTCCCTGTTTTTCAGTAGAGGAAGAAAAGAGGGTGGCAATTTTTGAGTTGTGATGACAACAAAATGGCTGACAAAAATGATTGCACTTACTATCAATCATGGAGCAGAGAGCAGAGCATGGTCTGGTGGCTAGGCTAATAGAGTGGTGAGTGGAGAGGCCTTCGATGGCTTCTTTGCATCTATACTTGTGCCCTTCAGTGAGGCACGTAACCTAAATTGCCTCAGTAAACACTCGGAGGTGGAAATGAATGCAGTAATGGGCAAAATCAGTTCACACTTCACACAAGGATTGGATTAAAGTGTTGAGAATGTGGGAAGAAAAGACATCTGGCACACAATGTTAACACAATAAAACTGTATTACATTTGTGCTTAAAATGATTACAATACAGTATTTACATGTGTCCTAAAAATAAACATCTCATGCTGAGTGACACTTAAAAGAAAATTATTTAATAGCAAGCCAAAAGGAATACTTTTATTTTTTATTTTTTTAATATGTACAACCACCATTTACAAATAAGTTTGTCTGTACTTGAGGCTTTGCCATCACTTTCAGAAGGTAACTGAAGTGTCAGTTGGATGCTGCTTAAATGCGGTACAGTAGCGTTAACATGCACTTCGACAAACTCGTCAAATCCAGTAAATCAGAGGTTACACACCTCTGGTTTATGTGAGCTGACTTGTTCTTCAACATACCACAAGTGTTTGCCAGTGTGCAGTAATGAGGCCAGACTTGTGAAGTCTGGACAAGAGGCTCAGCAACTGGACAGTGATCCAATTCAAGTATAAACATGACAAGGACAAAGCCTCAATATGATGCGCAACAACAACCAAAAAAGAAAAGGTTCAAATAAATACATTGTATAAAAGAAGTGAATCAGACACTATCCTCCCACCCCATATAACAAACTGACTTATGCACCAAATCCCTACAGTGTCCTGACAATGATCTCTGGAGGCTGTTTTACATAAAAGCAAGCAGAATATGAATAATCTTAGTAATAAAGTTGCGTCAGTGTAGCGGTTCCAGCAGATTTGCTGAACCAATAGGAAAGAGGCAAGAGAAAGAGCTGAGTTGTGCTCAGCTGGACAGGGCTTTTTCTCATAAAAGGAAAAGAGAAGCAAAGTAATAGAAATAAGGAAACCCCCTCAACCTGAGATCTTATATTGACATGGCTCCCTCGCTCCCAGCTGACAGGACTACATTTATACCTTTTCATCACTCAATGATTGTTTTCCCTTTTTTTCATTATGGTCCTTAGCCTGAGAGTGAAATGGGGGTCAGTGGAGAGGGGTCTAAGAATATGCTTGCATTTATTTTATTTTTTTTTGCAGGATTTGATGTGTGTATATTTGTGTGAGTTGTCAGGCCATGGGGTGGATTGTCTCCATGGGGCCGTGGGTCTTAAGGGCAGGGGAGAAGAAGGATCATTTCAAAAGAGCCACAGCAATATCCAAGACCAGCGTCACTTTGCTCAGGGGGACTTGCAAAACCCCCTTCTGCACTCACAAAAGTCTCTATGGCTATTCTGTACAGCAGTGCCCCATAGTGGGCTTTTCTTATGTACATTATCAAGGATAAGGGCTGGAGAGGATGGTAGTGCTTTTGGTGTCTGACCGCATGTCCCCTTTCAGGTCCTCTCTCAGCTCTATCCCCACAAGCGAAAGTGCCATGTAGGGGTCAGCGGACCTGCGGGGCATAGCCTTCCTTCATCAGCCCCTCTTCATAGTCTGTCTGACACAGGATCATGTTGTTCTTCAGGAAGAATTTGTCCCCCACACAAAACCTGAAAAATGAGAAGAGACACAGAGAGAAGGAAAAACAGAGAGAGGGGGGGTTTATTCAATGTGAGATAATCATAGGTGGTTTCCATCTGGCATCCTAAAGCATTCTTGGGTTTGTCTGTCTGGGGAAACCCTTAAATCTTGTAAGTAGAAACTTTACAACCAAGGGTTTCCCCATTCACACAGGATTCCAAGAAGAACCCCTTACCATGAAAGAACATTTGAAGGGTCAGCCGTGCGCTTCACTCAGCGAAGAGGCTTCCTCACACAAAGATAGCCCTTTTCCATTGACAAGGTGTTTGTGCTAGTGCCTTCTCAAGCTATTCTCTACTATTACTTACAAACAAATGATGAACACTAGGTTCTAGATGTCAAAATTAGTTTGATTCCAATTAACGATCCAAGGAAGCCATTTCTATATTGACACTGAAGGATTTGATATTGGTTGGTAAAATCTTCTCAAAGCTTGACATACAGGATGTAAAAGCTTTCACAGTTGTTATAACATTGTCGGAAACAAGGGTTCTTGACAGGTTCTTTGGATGGTTAAGAGTCCCAGCTGATATGAAATGGCATAATGATTATTATGGCTGCTGAAGTGAAGCACAGTAGTGGTGTAAAAGCATGTTTTTTTCTGCATTCTCTCTGGGAGTCCAGAAAGGTGGAATGGGGCATGGAGAGTGCTAGGGGTGCTGGTCATTAAGGACAGGGTTAAGCCTGCCAAGGGGAACTTGGAGTGCTAGGAGTGGCATTGCTAAAAGCAATAAAACACACCTGCTTATAACAGTATATTTGTGCTGTGTATTGTTGCTTAAGCGTTTGACTTTGGATGGTAAAATATGTTCTCAAGGCTTGCAGTATACGTAAAAAGCTTGTAAAACACTCAGCAGCATTAATATACTCACAAATCCTAAATCTGATGGTTCAGCTCTCAAACATGGGTCTCAAAATTGTTTTCATGTTCTCTGAACCAATACTGGCTCTGGCACTGAAAAGGTGTATGAGAGAACTGAGATGAGGGAATTTGAGACAATGAACACTAACCTGACCTCTAACTCTGAAGTGCTTGAGAGGACCTGACCTGAGGGAAGGTGCTGTGTTTACAGTGTGCATCTCTGGAGTGTATCGGTAGCGTGAAGCTGCTTCTTCACCTGCAACATGAATAAATCACAGCCTGGCCTCCACTCACTCTGCCCAATGGGCCACGGTCTCACTTGACCTTTTAGAGAGGAGATTATGTTGGCGAGGAGAGAGAGAAAGTGTGTGAGAAGGGTAATGATATGTTATACATAGGGAGGGAGAGAGACAGAAATGGAGAGAGTGAGGAGAAAGAGAAATAGGGTAGGAAAGATAAAAAAGGAATGAGAGAGAGAGAGAGAGAGAGAGAGAGAGAGAGAGAGAGAGCTCCTCTGTGTGCTGAGTTGTCCTAAGGGCTGCTTATCTTGCTCACAGCGGGTTCGACAAGGTCAGACTACAAGTGCGCAATTCTGTTTACCAGTGTGCTTCCCCTCCTTCTTTCTTGCCGCATGTGTGTGTGTACCTGAAACTCCCCCATCACCATTTTAGCTAGAAGATTAAAAGACTAGTTCACTTCTCAGCTTGAGGCTGGAACAGGAGCGCAAACAAACTCAGCAGGCTTCAATCCCCCTGCGAGCCCATTTGCCTCCAATCAAGAGCTCTTAAATGTGCTCTGTTGACCACACTGCATTGTTTTAGGGAATGAAAAGATCAATTGAACAGAGACACGTTAACCTTTCCATCTATCTAGCAACCTAACAAGCAGTGGAGACAGCCCTGCATAAACTGTTTCTAATCACAAACTCTTTCCCTGTGAAAGTTTGTAAAAGATTGTATTAGTCACAGGTGACAGTGTCAGCCGGCAGCCGCAGCCATTAGGCAGAATCAAGTATCAACAAGTAATATCCATTAATTGTGCTTGTTGACATGGTGATTAACACAAAGCAGAGGTGTGCTTAATGTAATGGTGTCGTTGGCACCAATAAAAACGTCCTGTTTAAATGACACATTCTTCCCAGGAATCCATTAGTGTCCATCTTTTTTGACACCCGGGACCCTCTCCTCCTCCTCCTCGTACCCCCATCCCTCTCTCTATCTCGCTCCCCCTGCTAACAGGAACCTTCGGTGTTTATTTAAAGCCTGTGTTTTCCGGCTGCCTTTTTGTCCCATCACCGCCCAGTTTCACAGCACCAAATTGTTTCTGCTTGGTGAAATGTCAACAGTGCTGGTGACATCTGAGCGCCAATTATGACAAGGATATTGCAGGCAGCCCATCAGAGGTAGCAGTAATAAATGCCCTTGTGCTGCCCTCCATCTTGTGGTTCCTGCAGTCATTACAGATCACCACATGTTCCAACTACCAGCATTCAAACCCCAGCTTCGTGTGTGAAGCCCCCAATAACACTTTCTCACAGAGTTCAAATGCTGCTTCACTACCTTTATTTTTTTGGAAATGTAAATGTACGAATTTAAGCTGACAGCGCTCTAGTTCGTTCTTTCTTTCTGTGTTACTTTCTTTTCTTCCTTCTTTGTTTGTTTCTTTCATATTCTTTCTTTCAAATTTAAAATGATTCATTTTCAGAATTTATTTCTTGTTGCCTTCCTTTAGTCATTCTTTGTCTTCCTCATTTATTTCTTCCCTTCTTTTCCTTGCTTAGTTTCTTCATCTTCCTACCTTCTTTCATTCCATTTTCCCCTCCTATTTATTTAATTTCCTTCTTTCTCGTCAATCTTCCACTTGCTTCCTTCCTTCCTTGTATGTTCCCCTTAATTCCTTCCTTTCTTGTTTGTATCTCTTCTTTTTTTATTCATTTATTGGTCTTCCTTCCTTCTTTGTTAATTTCTCTCCCTTCTTTTCTTACCTCTTTATTTATTTCTCTTCTTCCTCTTTCTTGTTTTCCTTCCTTCCTTTCTTCTCTTCCTTACCTCCCTAACTCTTCCTTTCTTCTCTTCCTTGTCTTTACTTCCCCTCTCCCCCTTCCTCCTCCTACTTGCCCCCCTCAGGTCTGACAGTTGTGATGAATATGTCTATTGAGAGCCATCTAGCTGAAGAAAAGATTCCAAGGCAGCACCTAATGATGTATGACTACTTCTGCGATTTGCCTCGGAGGTCCATGTTAACTATAGTAGTAACATCTCCAGGACAAAATAACAGGCAGCTGCTAAATGAGGGATAGAGAAGAGTAGGGAGAACATGAAGCAGCTGGAGAGACTAGAATCAGAAAAGAGAAGAATAGAATAGAAGCAACTATTTCGTGCAAGTTCTTTGTTTCTTAGAAGTAACATTTCATTTGGTGTGGATCTGAGGGACAAGGTGGCCAATTGCAGCACACAGACTGTAGAAGTTCAGTCCCCATAGCAGTCTACAGACGAATGTGGCTCCGGCAAGCTCCCCATCTGACTTTGACCCATGCTTGTGACCTCCTCCTGCCTGGCACCTGTGGCCTGAGCCCCTGTACCAGTCCCCAGAGAGTCTTTGGGCAGCAGTGGCCAGCCTCATCAGCACAAGGCAAGCCGTCTATAGTGGGCTGATGAGGCCAGAGTGGACAACAGACTCATCGATTAACTGTTCCCCTAGCTCTAATCTGTGTCTAATGGGTTGCTAGAGTCACTCAAAATCTAACACAGACACACACAGACACACACAGACACACACAGACACACACAGACACACACAGACACACACAGACACACACAGACACACAGACAGAGGTCAGTGCCCATTAACTAAGCTGAAGAAATAGCTCCAGAGTTTGTCGGGTTGTAAACTCTGATCCAACTCTAAAAAACCAGACCAGGCTTCTACTAGAACTTGGTATTGTGCTATATCCTGAAATACAGTGACTATGAATGATTATCTCCTTGCTTGAATGGAGACACATAAATCATATCTGAAACATGCTATTCTGTGCAACTGATTCACATTTTGTCCATCTCACAGCAGAGAAATGAATTCAGATACAAACAGAGGCTGAGCTTTATATTTCTTTGTAAAATGTCTCTTAAAATGTCTCTCTAAATGGCTTCCTGGGCCTGGAATTCAGTGCGATGAAATCGGGATAATCGCTGGCAGTATGTAACATTTTCTCCTCTCAGCTGTGCTTTTGTGTGGGCTGCGGTGACTAATAAAGCTGCTAAAAGGAGATGATGGTTGTGTAAATGTGTGTGCATGGGGGAAGGGGTGGAGGGGCTGAAGTGTGTGTACAAGTCTGATTGTATCCATTTAACCACAGAGTGGGAATGTTGGGCCATGGTTGACCCTTTAGAAGGAGAATAATTACGTGCTGTGAACCCTGCTAACCTCAAATAGCCGTCTACGTGCATCACGAACCCACCGTTAGACCAAGGTAGCCATTTTGTAAGACAGATTAGATGTCTTCATGAAAGGCCACGGCATTTTGTTATGTTTGTTTGAAGCAGTGGAATGAAAAAGCAGAGGCACCAGATGGATAGGGGTGCAATGCTGGTTAAATAAGTAAACTATAGAAATCGATAGCTTTCGATTTCTATTTATTTTCACCAATCAATTTTCTAACTTCTTGTATAATATTACTATGAATGTACGAGGGCTGCACAGATCCTTCCCAGTCTCCAAAAGAGAATATGGCTGATTATGTCCTTAAATGCCAAACAGGGTTTATCTCCTGCTAAACTGGGCTTTTAGGGGGTGTACTAGTTGGCGGTTGTTATTTATGTATTTTAAATAAATAAATAAATAAATAAATAAATAAATAAATATCAGTTCATTTTCATGCTTGTGATTTCCCCATTTTGGTTCCTTTGTACTTTGAACTAAATGTGGAAAGCAGGCCCAGAGTGCACAGCACTGGAAGCTCCTGATAAGCAAATCAACATTCAAACCCAATTCAGCGCAAGTGCCAATTGAAAGCAATGGGAGTGTGTCCACCCTCAAATCCTTTTTAAATATCTATTGCCATCGCAGGCAGCTGACAGAGTCTGGATGGCCTTACTGATGTTTATCCAAGAACACCAAAGTGCTGGTAGGCTGAAACCGGGTTGTAGTCCTGACAAAACTGTAATGGAGAGGCTTTCTATTTATCCATCTGTTTTTCATTCAGAGAAGTGCATGAAGTTTTGTGAGGTGCTTTTCATGAAAAGTGATGCACAACAAAGCTGCGTAGGCGTGTCAGATGACATGTCTATGCATGTCTGTAGAGATAATACCATGTCAAGTTGCTGACAAATGAATTGGCATGTAGGCTAATGAGGTGGATTTATATATCACACTGTTGATGCTCCGTTCTCCAGTGTTTTCAGCTCACAAAGAAAAGAAGGTCTTGCCAATATACAGTGGGCTGACAGCTAAATATGCATCTTGAACTCTCAGTATTGAAAAGATGTGTATTTGAGACTCAGCTTGTGCATCTCTGTGGGTGAATTTTCGCCGTGTGTTTAATTGTCAGTCATGATTATTTTTTTTATATCAGCAGTTTTGCAGTTCCGGAGTCCACCATACTTCAGCCATTTCCCTGCTCAAATACATACATATTTGAAGGACCATGTGACTTCCAGACCCGCCTATAAAAATTCTTCTAAACACCCATGTTTCAAAGTGTCAAGAAACTGCTGCAAAAGTCTAGCCTCTGGGTGAGAAACAGCAGCAATTAGTGCAGACACCACACCATAAATCTTGCTGTGAGGGCGGGTGAAATTGTGATGGGCAGGCGTGGCGGCGTAGAGAGGCCTCAGCAGCGAGAGTGCATTCCTGACGTCGATTTTATTAAACACTTGATTGGCTGGCCTAATGTAAAAAGAAAGATTTGCCTGGTTCTAAATGGGTTTTAATGCCGGGAAGGCCAGTGGACCAGGCTAGGCTCTCGCTGATGAAGATTAGCTGACTCCTTGCATTAGGAGAGTGTGTCTCGCGCAGACAAGTGAAGTGGCAAGACAATAACCCGGTGCTAATTGTGCGTAACCAGAACCTGCAATCTGCCCTTCTGATGTGCACTGCTCTTAGGGTTTGTGTGTGTGTAAGAGAAAAACTGAGAAACAGACAGAGGTATCCACTCCACTGGCTCTTCCAAGTATGAAGGAGATTGATGCTTGCAGTTGTCCATGGTGAGCAGTGAAAATGGACTCACACATACGTTTATCTCATCAAGGAATAAGCATAAACTTAAAACAAAATACGTCTGAAAATAGCGAGTGAGGTAATTCAAACTCAAACACCAGTAAAGACCCTAATAGGGATGGGTGATTTTGCTGACACAGTTATAGAGTGAGCAATAATCACTTTTAACTATTTATTTTTGTTTAAAAAAAATGAAATGTTTAGTTGTCAGTAAAAAAAGTGTTTATTGTAACACCAGGGCCAATAGATTACCAAAAAAAAAATTTGATAAGCGTGTAACAAGCATTTCTTTATAAAATTTTTTTTTACTCATTTTATGTTGATTTGTGTGAAATAGTGATCACAGAGATGCTGAAGCAGATTCAAAGTGCATAAACCTTTGCAAGCTCTCATTTTGAACTGAAATCAGAAACAGTTTAAACGACAGTCATTGATTGCAATTTGGATATCCTTCATCTTGGATGACACCCCGAGCATTTTTAGATATCCAAAATGCTCACACACTGCCGATTTAAAGTGTTGTTTGTAGTGAGAATAAAGTTGTGGTGTCGCATCCCTCTGTCATTGTTTACACCATGTCTGCTCTCTGTAGGTGTCTGATTAGCCGAACTGAGCAAGCGGCACTCCTCACATTCACATGACTCGCTCGTGAGAGGAATTTGCAAGGCAACTTAGAACACTGATCAAAAAAAAAAAAAAAAAACACTGAATTTGACAGAGGATTCTAATGTTTCTTTAGTTCATAAACCATGATGATTTTAATACAGTGTTTCATGACTAATACATGCCCAAGTAAGGTCTGCTGTACAGGGGATCATTAGTGGGCTATGTCCTCCAAAATGGGATACTACATCTCCTAATATTTGTATTTCATTCATTCGTTCGTTCATTCATATTCAGTAACCACTTCATCTTGGTCAGGGTCATGGTAGATCCTGGTACGATAGGTCAGAGTCTATCCTGGGAACACTGGGCACAAGGCAGGAATGCCCTCTGGATGGGATGCTAGTCCAAGTACATGCACACAAAAATACACCAAGCCGTAAAAGTTATATTTTTGGGAAATGGGAGGAAATTGGAGAACTGGAGGAAACCCAATTGGACACAGGGAGATCGTACACTATTTTTTTTCCTTTCTCAAAAATATTTCTACTTTTAATAGAATGAAATAAAGTTCATCTCCATGTTGTTAATCTTAAAATTAGGTTTCCCTATAACATTTAGTGGAATGACAGGTTTTAGGAGTGTGTGTGTGCATGATTGTTGAATTTGCTGTCAATATACCACTGACCTCTTAATTTTGGGTAGCATTAGCTGTTCAATTGCTAGGGGAAAAAAGCACATGTGGAAATATTTCCGTGACGCTTCCCGGAAGCCTTCATCGATGAGAGCCTTTTTCTATCAAGTAAGTGAATTAAGAGAACTTGCCAGTTTGATAAGAACCTTCATTAATCAGCAAATATGCACCAACACCTTTATGCTAGTTCAGAATCTCAACAGTTGGTTAGTGGATTAGTGAATTATGACTGGTGGAAAGCAAAACCAATGTGTGTAAAAGATAATCAGAGTGAATATGTATTCTAAGATATTTAGATATCTTTGAGTGTGTATGTGTGTTGGCTGTCCAGAAAGTTCATTTCCCAATACAATTTTTACTACTGAATGCCTAAAAACCTTTCATTAGACTGGTTATGGCAGTTAAAATGTGTGTATTTGTGTATTCTGTGTTTATGAAGGGGGGCAACGACGACAACACACTGCTGATTAATATGTAAAAAGATAACTGATAGACATCACTTATATCTAAGTGTCTTCACGCCTCATAAACATACGTGCTTCTGAGCTTCAGAGTTTGATGGAAAATGCCAGCAAACGCAGTGGATCTGATCAAAGCTCGCAGGTTGGGTAGAGACAGACAGGCAACGCTCACCTCTGGTTACAGAGTTGGCAGGCAAAGCAGTCCAGGTGATAGACATTCTCCTTGGCTCTCATGACCATCTCGAAGGCTGGGATGAGCTTGCTGCAGGCTGCACAGTTCCCCGTCACACCAAACAACCTGCCAAAACATGGGAGGAATCGAGTGTTTTGAAAGACCATCACTAGATAGCTAAGGTTCAATACCACAATGCAATAGATTGCACAGGGTTGCTTCTTTGGTTTAGCTCTTCTCCCCATAGCTCCTCATTACGTTTCAGTGTGATGGGTTAAACAATCATAATAATAATGGCTTCGAAGGTGCCCTAAAGGCACAAGCGACAGTTCAAGTGCACTGGAAATATCACGCAATGACTAGTGCTGCTGACACCGACTCGACAAGGTTAGCACCACAGAGGCCGAGCAGGGACTCGGCCCGGGAAAGATCTTATTATTTGAGAAGGTGTCCTCAGAACAGAGAGAGAGGGGAAAGAAAGAGAAAGCGCGCGAGAGACAGAGAGACAGAGAGACAGAGAGAGAGAGAGAGAGAGAGAGAGAGAGAGAGAGAGAGAGAGGGAGAGAGAGAGAGAGAGAATTCATTAGGGATTCATAGCTGTGACTGTGCTGCAACCTAGTCTGAGTAAAAAGGGGGAAGAAAAAGAGAGAGAGCAATCTGATAACAAAATCATATAACAAAATAACCTATTAGGCAGGCTTCTCCAGGCACTTTTAGCCGTCATTGTTAAAATGATAAAACTGCATGCCACTCTCAAAGCCTGTAAGAGATCGCAATCTGATAAATGATCTCCAGGCCTGTGATATGCAGGGTTGTTTATTAACCTTCGGAAAAAAGCATGTTCCCCACAGGCAAAGCATACAGCAGATAGACTGCGCTCTTATGAATACCTACAGAATTAAGGGATCCCCTCAACACACCTTGGGACAACAAAGGCTATCGTCTGTAGCGGTCAAACTGACTAACGGAGAGCAGAAGGAGGCTTCGGCTGCAAGTTCAGTGGCAAAAATGATTAAATCAAGTACGTCTCTCCTTTTGAGCTGTCTAAATATAGCTACATTTGTGTTATCTTTTTCATCCTACTCATTTCTCTCCAAATGCCTCCAAAGGGCTTAATATGAAATACATGAAATAATGAATCTGTCGTTGTAAGAAGCCTTGGATCTAAAATTGCTAAATGTGAATGTAAATTTGCACTGTGGATTTATAGTGTGATAAAATGCATCCCCAAACAAGCATGTAAGCAAGGAGATGTACTTTCATACGATTATACAGAATTAAAATTGAAATGCAGTCAGACATGCGCACGTATGACTCCAAAAAAAAAAACAAAGTTAAGATTAAACCCTGCTTTGTTTAAGGTGGAGAAAAACATTCCGAGTTTCACCTGATGAATGACAGATGATGCCCATATGAAAAAGTGACGCCTCCAGCTTTTTTGTTGTCAGGTTGAATCAAAATGGCACTGCATTTTTTCCCCCCACTCACACAATCTGTCTTCTTCGACTTCCCATCTCTTGCAAATTTAAAGTGGCCCATGCCTTTAAATGGACATGTCACGCTATTTTCATTTGAGTGAGTGGGTGCAGAGCTGTGGGCTTTCCAAATACAAAAAGCTTTGCTTGTCCCACTAAGTGAGGAATAAACCTGCCTTTATCTGCCTGCTGTCTCTCAGCTTCAACCCAAAAAGTGCACAGTGTTAGGAACATAGGAAATCATATCAACAGCTGGACTGCTGTTTTAACAATCTACAAAAACACAGACCGCTGCATTGATGACAGTTTGTACAAAACCGCACATGTAAGGTTAAAGATTGTTTGACAGGTCATTGCATGCATCCAAAGAACGGGATATACTGCTAAATACGCAAAGACTGGAGCTAAGACAGTACAGGCAACTGATACAAAATTAATAACAATAATAATAACAAAAGTAATAATGTGCAATAGGTGATTTTGTGCTTAAGGACATGGGACTACTACAATTTAATTTTAGCACATAATATAGTTTAATGCATAAAGGAAAATAATATTTAATAATTGTAGTTTGCAACAGACAGGAGTCCCATCCAGGGTGTATTCCCATCTCATGCCCAGTGTTCCCAGGCTAGGCTCCGGAACCTTCTAGACTCTGAGCAGGTAAAAGTGGATATTTAAGCTGAATGAATGAATGCATGGGAAAACTGAAGTTCTTATAGAAATGTTATTGTTAGACAAAATATCTTTTCATTTGAGTGTACTATTTGAATTTTTATTTTTAAAAAATCTTATACAATCAATTTTGCACATTCTTTTGAAGGGTGCCATTAAATCCGGATTTGACTGTAGCTGAGCACATTTCACACTAAATAGCTTCATGTGAACCTGGTGACTTTGTGCTGTGGTATTGCCCAAACCTATAGTGCATTTCAACAAATAATCATAGCACGATGTGCTTTACAAAGGTGCACAGGTGAAATCCCTCAGAAGAATTGCTACAGCACAAACCCTGGACCAACTGGCTAACAGGCCATTAAACAACACACTCTCTCTGGGACTCCTGCACCCAAGAACACTGTGACAGAAGAAAACAAAACATAATGCCATGTCCATTATAATTCTGTATTCACTGCCATACTGTGTGGAAAACTTGTCATAAAGCTCAGATGCTCAGAAAACCCCCAAAGAAAAGGCTGGATCCTGAATGCCCTGCAAGAACAACTGTTTACACGGAGCACTACTGCCCTCGCTGACTGCTAGCGGATTTCACGATACATTTTTTGGCTAGACAGACACACACACAGCAAAATATATCCCTAGTCATAAATACCAAAATAAAGACAGCACAACTGAACTGATAAATGACCAATTAAACTGCAAGTACCCTCTTTACTAAAGGTTCGTGTGTGTAAAAACCTAAAGACGTGCAAGCTTATTTTAGAGTCTACAGAGGATTACATCTTTTAAATGAGTAAAATATCAATCAATGAATATCAATGAATGCTTTCTTTAATAAATAAGGTTATGAATATCAAAAAAGTACTATCTAAAAGTACAAGGCAGTGTCAGTAGAAATAGATTAAATAAGCACCTGCAGTATGAATTATTAGCCACAAATTAATATGACCAAAGGGCAGGTATTATGTGTCTGATATTTGAGCACAAAAAAATGAAAAAAGAAAAAAAAAAGGCAAAAAAATTCTCTCTAAAAATACGTTCTCTAAAATTTAATTCTTGGAAGTAGTTTTAGCTTAAAAAATAAATTTAAAAAAATGAAAAAAATTCACAAAATTAACCTTAAATCCAATCTTAATCCAAAACTGAACTCAGATTCCCAGGATCCTTAGCCCCAATTATCGAGCTACAGGCAACACCGACTACGGCACATACAGTTCCCCGATCTGAACTTTTGATTAAGCGCACCTGTTCCCTTTCTCTCTCTCTCAAGTCTTGCTCTTGGCCAGTGATGAGTCCAAGCGTGTCTGTTTTTCTTTTTGAATGGCGTTTTGCTCTTTTTTTTTTTTTTTTTTTTTTTTTCAGTTCTATATAGTTTAAGGGTCTTTCTTAGCATGGTGTATTGTATGGTCACATGACATTTGCTTGTCGTTCTTTCACCATTGGACTCTTTCAATAAACCTGCATTTGCATCTGAAGTCTCCCGACAGTCTTGGTTTTCAAACAGTAATGAGGAATTTTCTAGAAATCATATCATTACAGCAGTAAAGCTACTTTTATAGCAGCTATTTGCCACTTTGGCTACCGTGGATACCAACAGCATTCAAGGAGTCTGCACAAGGTTTATTTATTTACATATACCTCATGCCCATTCATGTTTGCACTCCAATTTTGTGTTCATATTGTTTTCGGAGCAATTTTGTGAAACAGCTATCCACCAGCTCGACACGTAATTATGAACTGTTTCAGTTTAATCTTCCAGGAGTCTTATTGGCATCTAAACTTTATTCAATATTCTGCTTACTCATGGCAAACAAATCTATGTTACATCCATGTCCCATAAGAACGCACACCAAAACTGTACAAAGAAAATGCAGGGTTTTGATCTCGTAAGCGATGAATGTCCAAAAAAAGATGTTCTTTTCCTTAGATGCTCGAGGAACAATGAGTAGAAAATGAGCCCAGGTATTTTGGGAATATATTTCCCAACTTGTTTTCAAGCAAAAAGCACTTTTGAATTTAGTTTGTCTCTTGTTCCTCAGCCTGACAACTTGAGTTGTCAAGTTTCAAAAAGCTTATGAATAAAGGAAGAGGCATGTGTCCTAACAGAAACTCTTCTTTTCTTGTTTGTTCCATAAGGCATTAAAATGTAAGACATTCGTTACTACAGATTCTGTGTTGGCTGCAGTTGAGAGAAACCATTCATATTAAAGGCACAGTATTATATGGATAAATAGTTTGAAGACATGTTGCTGGGTTGTTATTTGTAATATCCTCAATATGGTCAGCGGTTCAACAGTACCACGGGTACGATGGTAAACATTAAAGCTGACCCATACAGGACTAGAGCACAGTACGTGTCTCATAACAAACGCTCTATCTAATATGCACTCTATCAAAAGTTTAGAGTTATTACAGATGATGAAGGTGCACCAAATACTGATGTCTCCTGAGAAGGACCTGAGTCCACGCCATGCAGGAGAGGAAGGAGGGAGGAGGCGATGGATGAAGCCCTACCTGCCACTTGTCTTTGCTTGCTCCGTCAGTTTGATGCCAGAGACGCTAATGGTTCTCTGGGGAGGCAGCAAATTAAGTGTGCTTGGCTAGTAATGAATTCAAAGGGCACATGTTCTCCAAATCTGGTCTCTAAGAGGAGCAAAGTATAAACCTTGACATGCACAGACCAACACTGGATGATAAAGTACACAAACGTACTCTTCTTTTTTTAGGGCGGGTTGATTAGCTTGAGGCATGGTTAACTTTTCTGTCTGGCCAGGAGCCCAGTGGGAAGCCTGTTACAGAGGAAATCACTTTTGCTCCAACTCAAAGCTTGACAAAACAGCATATATATTTAAAGAGGCTGAAAGAGGCAACACGAAATTAGAATTCATCGCGCCGTAGATTTCAGCAGCACCTTATTGGAGAGAAAAGGTGCACAGCAGTACTTCATGGCTGAATGGTAAGTATTTGATGAGAGAAAAACAGATACCAATTAAATTATTCCACAAGGCTTTAGCCCAGTGGGTGCAGGAGCGAAACCCAGGCACTCAGCTCGCTTGTAATGATTAGACAACGGCCTGTTGGAAAAAGCACAAGTGATGTCACCTCAACATGGTCACCAAGTTGTACAATTCGTATAATTTACTTGCCGTCACACTCGAATGAGAACATTTTATTATTATTATCATGTGCAGAAACAAACCGAAGTAAAAGCAAGACGGCTCAAAGCACCTTTATGAGTTTATCCCATGTTTTTTTTTTCTCCCTTCAACCATTTATGTATTCTCTAAACATCAAGGGCAACAAATTAAGCATACTTTCTTTCAGGGCCAATCATTACTTTTTCCCTTTAAAGTAAAAAAAAAAAAAGTAAAAAAAAAAAAAAAAAAAGAGCGAGCGATAACACCGCCACCTCTAGAGCCATTTGAAATTCTGACAGTGGCTCCCTCTTTCTCCTTCCTCCCCTTCCCCTCTGCCACCCCGCCACTTCAATTGCTCTGGCCTCGGCATGCATTCATCAGCTGCCGAATTAGAATTTGTTTCCTCACAAACCATTGATCATCGGCCTATTACCAGGCAAATGACAGTTAATTACCCACTACATTAACCACCGGGACCCGGGGACCAGCTCCGCGTGCCATCAGTCAACATGATGAATGTGGCAAGTTCAGTAATGCACGGCCGTTCTCTCGTCCGCCTGCCACGCTGAGAGCAACCCCTGGATCTCACTTCCCGGCACCCAGGGAAAATCTATGGCAATCTGCATAATTACAGGCTCAGGGTTAATAACAGAAAAATGATTTGTTGCGTCTCGAGCAGCAGGCGCCCCACGCCAGCATGCGGCACCGGCTCCATGGCCCACGCTGGCGTAAGCTTGAAAACGTCAGGGTTTAGTAAGGGAAGAGAGTCGGAGTGTGAGAGCAGGGGAAGGGAAAGGAGAAGGGTGGGTTGGTTGATGGAGAGTGGACAAGGCTGGCAATGCGATCAGACGTCTGCTTTCTTCAATTTATACCCTCCTGTGTGTGCGATTTCCAAAGATTAAACAACTCTTGGGGCAAAATTATTTCAATTAAGGGCAGCCATGCTCTGGGAATTGGCTGTGGGATAAGATTTTCCTCCTTGAGTGCCCTGCTTTGCCTGGCTGCTGGCCGGATCACTTCTAATCTGCACCTGGACTCTGATATCCTAATGATGAATTATGCGCCTCTCTTCTCTTCCTGTTGCTGCTGCAGTACAGATGGCTTTCCGCCCAAATGTCAGTCCGCTCGGTCTGATGCAGGGATCTGAGCTAATCATCAAGAAGTACCGTTTCAGTCTCCCGAGCGTCTCATGAGCATCTCTCACTGATGAGGCTTCACATCCTCTATTTCTTCCACTCTATGCCTCTTTCGTGGACACTGGAACAGTAGTCCTGTAAGCCACGACATTTAATATGGAGAAACATGCTTCCTAAAGAGGGTAATTGTTTCCTGACAGCAAAGGTTACTGGTTCTGTTTGCCACTACAAGATAATTCATTGTAAACAGTTTTGTAAGAAGACAACAAGTTCAGAAAATGACTACCTTATGAGCGAGATTACATAGATGAACAAATAATAGATAAGACAGTGGCTTAAATTGCCTGCAAAGGAATAAGAAAAGCCAAACATTTGCATTTGAGCATACGGGCGCTGCCGGAATCAAAACACCACTGTACAGGCTTCCATTTTGTGACTCTTTTGAACAGAAAATCACAGTGAAACAAAGGAAAAATAATTACGCCCTTGCTAAATACAACCAAAGGCCTTTCAGCACTGAAATTTGGCAGCACTGTGTGGGGACTGGGAGGACATTTTGAAGAGGGTGTAATGAAAGTTTTGAACCCCCGCAGGGCCCAGATGTGCACTTCGATAGTGCCAACCCACCTGCAGTCACAAGCTGAGTGCCAGGGTGCACCACACTAGGCCTGCAATTATCTGCACCAAACACGCGTGGTCCCACGAGTCAGTGCTCTTCACAGCTAATTAAGCTAATCTCAACTGGAGGGGGACCATCCAAAAACATAATGCGTCCAGTCGACTGATTCTCGAAAACCATTTAGAAGCATTTTTAAATGGAAATGCTGGTAGTGTGATCTTTAGCTGTTAGAAGCAAAATGATGGAGAGGGACAATGCTGTTGTGAAGAGCTCCTAAATGGATCCAGTGGCTATTGTTCATGATGTATCCAGGTCAAAACACAGACATGTTTTGCTGCACGTGTGGTATCGAGGCAATGCCAGACAGGGCTGCATCTCATATACTTTATCATAATCGCCACATTTTATTTTACAATAATGAGATTGCAGTAGCCTGCAATGTGCAAATGAGCCTTCTAACAAATCAACAATGCGTTATTGTGTTCTCTGAGCATTCTGAGCATAGATGCATCAGATACTTTTAGCTTGGTGTTTTGACCAAATGTAATAAATACATTTTGGTCAAATAGACCAAAGAACCTCTCAGTTTGTTTTCATACATTGCAAGTCAGAATGTGTAGCATTTAAACACAACCCTAACTGAGTGGCTTCTTTTAACTTTAATTTTCTTGCCGTTAACATGTACTCAAAGTATGATGGGAAATCAGTTAAAGTTCTGGAAACACTATGTTTATTTTTTACTTTTGATTGTACAGAATGTTCTAAAATGCCTTTTAACCTTTAACGTTCCCAGTGTTCTTCTTGACGAGTTGCTTGGGAATTGAATTTCCTGTGTATTTCTTATGCACATGCTAGACTACACTTAAGAAGGTTTTTTTTTTTTTAATAGAGCTTCTCTTTTTGAGCGTACACGCCAAAACGTCAAACAGTTCGTTGCAAAAGCCCCATTTTATTATGTACCGTCAAGGCCGAAAAATGAAAACAATGCCGTCCTACCCTTGAACCATCGGTTGAAACGCTGACCCTTCAATCATGACAATTTAACGCTGAAGGAAAACATGATTCAGTAATTGTGCCTTTATTTCAGATTCAACTAATGGTGAATACATGTACTCGTTCTGACCTCTCTGCATTTACAGATTACATGTGAAAAGCTCTATTTAATTACAGTAAGTGAAGAACACACACATTTGCAAGAATGAGCCTTAATGCGTAGACTTGGAAAGTAAATTGTAGCACATAGAGGTTAATGGTGGTCAAGCTTCTTTTTTCCCCCCAAACACAAAACACAGCAATTACAAGGTGCCTTAAAAACAGAACAGGAATGGAACATTTTTCTTTGTGCCTGATTTTGAAAAAATGATTATTATTTACTTATCTTTTTTTGCAATTTGATGTAAAGGACGGTAAAGTTACAGTCATTGACTATGTAAGCTCTTGTAAAAGGTCAGCTAAAGAAAACCTAAATCAGAAAAATAGATCGAATCTTTGCTAAACATTAAATGTAGTGCAGTTTTGTTGGCCATGGCCGTATGCAACATGTTTAAAGTTTCCCAGCACACCGATGTGCTAATACATTCCACCTTCCTCATTAACAGTTTGCTGTAGACATTCTGTGCTTCCTTTAGCGCTGAAATGAAGTGACATTTAAAAAAAAAAAAAAAAAAAAAAAAGACTTCTGTCAAAACAGACAAACCTGTCCAGCTCTATTAAGATGTTTTGAATGAACTGCAATGAACAGCCCAATTGTGTAGTTATACAAAACAGAAAATTAATGTAATTAGAACTGCTTGATCAAACCTCATCACCAGAACGCTATCACACAGGCTATAGCTGAGAAAAATGTCAGCAAAAAATTACTTCAAAACCTACTTGATTAACTCCCCTCTTTTTTTTATCTAACAAACAAAAGAAGTAAAAAAAAAATACTTAATATAGGTTTTTAATTAGATGAAAGTCCTAAATGGCTTCCCACAATCAGCATGAGGGGACGTTTTTGTAGACGTAATGATTGAAATGTTTTAACTGCTAAAATACAGATGGGGATTTTTTCCCCCCTTTCAGTGAAAAATTCCCACTGTTGGTTAAAATGAAAATCCACCTTAATGTTCTTCAGACTAAAAGTAATTAGTTGAATAAAGATAAAGCCAAATGAACTCATGATCAATACGCTTTCCCCTCCCTCTGTCATTTGAAAAAATCAAATTAATTATCCGCACCCCCTTTCGGTATCAAAAGCCTGCTCTGCTTTGTGCCAGGGACATATGGGTATCAGAGTAATGCGTTACCAAGTGCAGCGGCTCCACTTCCCCGAGTGTGATGTCTCTTTATTATTCCAATGTGTGGCAGGGAGGAAAGAATCAGGGCAAATGATCTCGCTACCCATGCCTAACAATAGAGGAGTCTCTAATGAATGGACCAAGAGCAGCCAATTATTTTAATGAGAGCACACAAAAGCCTTAGGCCTGATCAAATCCAAATATCTGGAGCTGTTAGAATGTGAGCACGAGCAGCGCTGGGGTAATTCTGACAGAAGGGAAAAAGCTTAACTGTTTCATTATGGCATACCTTTTCCCTTTCAGCAAAGGAACTTCTTTCAACTTAAAATAATCGCAGACAAAGACTTTTATGAATTATGCGGTTACACAGTAATCTAAACCATTACTTGTAGGTGACTGAAGATAAATGTGTCGTATGTAGATAGAGCTGTTGAACAGAAGTAGTCTAGATTAAAGTACAAATCTTCAGTCAAAACACATCATTAGAATAATAGCGTTATCCTCGTACAGTAGCTCTTATTCACACACATAAGATGGTGGCCAACGTGTAGCTTAACTGCAGTACAACAACTCAGGATAGATGCAGACTGGTGTGTGTGGGGTGTGCAAACCCAATGCAGATGAGCTGGGCTGAGATGCGCACACACGCGCGCACACACACTGGTGATTCCTTTTGATTGCCTCTTTAGCATTTCAGGGAGATTAAAACTGTATGGAAAAGCAGTGGAGATTCAGCACAATCAATACATAACCACCAGCAACTGCCTCAGCTCTCTCTCACTCTCTCTCTCTCTCTCTCACACACACACACACACACACACGTGCGCGCACACACACCTGGATTAATCCAGTGCCCTTATTTCCCCCCACACTCAGATAGGTATTTAATGAAGAGGCAGGATGTGATTTGAGGATTGCATTGATTACTTACAGCTCTACAGCACTGCCTCCCCCACAACACACATCAAACAGCACACAGGTGAGCAGGTCTAACTGTGAGGGTGGAATAGAAGAGTGAATTAATACTGTAAATTACCGAAAGCAGAAAGAAAAAAGAAGAGAGAGAAAGACGGGAAAATAGAGAGGAGGAAAATACAGAAGAAGAAAATGAACGATGAAAAAGAAAAAAAAAAAAACAGCAAAATATGCAGAGAGACAGAAAAATGAACAGAAAAGAATGAGGGAAGGAACAAAAGAAAAAAAAAAGAGGAAAAAAAGAGGAGAATGTATTGAAGAAAGGGGCCAGAACGGGGCACTACACTGTGCACGCACAGACGATTGGACAGCTCGGACATCGCCAAGTAAGATTCCGATAGACATTCCGTCAATGGGAAAATCACATCCAGATCCAGAGCCTATCCTGGTAACACTGGGCACGAGGTGGAAATACATCCTGGATGTGAAGTCAGTCCATCACAGTCCACCATGCACACACACATTCACACACTCATTCACAATTAGGGACAATTTTACATATCCCAGTCCACCTACCAGCATGTTTTGAAGAGATAGGACATGAGAACCCAGAGTTAACCCATATAAACACAGAGACATCATTCAACTCCAAATAGTAAAAACTTGAATATTTAATAGTTGCTGGAAAGGTCTTTGAAGCGTGGTTAAACAGAGTCTGTATGTTAAACGAGCTGAATGAATTCTTCAAAAGTGTTGGGATACTAAGAAGAAGTAGCATGCGGAATAACAATACAGTGCTCACCTTGCAAAAACTCTAATAAACAACACTAACTAAAAGCCAATTCTGACATTCGCCCTGCACTGCACACGTCAACTGAGCTACACACAGCTCACTATGATGACATCAGCATTCGCACAGGAAGCTGTGGAAGCTGTCATGTGCAGCCCATACTGTCAGGTAATGTAATAAAGCTGTTAATTCCTTCAGTGAGACGGGCTTGTTTGTGGCTGCGCCCGGGCCAAGGGCAAAGCCAGAGCAGCTCATTTGCATTCCTCTCTCTCTCTCTCTCTCTCTTGGCTCGCTCATGAATAAATCAAGCTGTTAAAATGGCTGCATTTACATCTCATTTTACAAAAGTACAGCTGAGTGACTGGACTAGATGGGGCTCACTTAGGCAGGTTGAGAGAAAAGAAATCTTCAGATTCTTTCATGTACATGGCTCACTTAATAGAACAAGGCAGAATCTTATTGGTTCAGATATCAAAGTCATTCATAAAGATATGATAATCCAGATGAGATGTACCATGTTTTTTTGTTTGCTGAATTGCTAGGAACAACAACAACCAAAAAAAAAAAAAAAAAAAAAAAAAAAAAAGACAGCAGCTTTTATCTCCACAGCCAGGTTTGGCTCAATATAAGCATGTGTACTGATGTTATATCCACAGTAAAATAACCTTGACCACGTGGTTGAAGGAGATCTCAGGGGTGGACGCTGCTTGGAGCATCTAGCAATGTCTCACAGTTCCACTAGGCCGCACACTAATTGAGAAGTCACTCAGGGGTTCAGTTTAGGGAGGGGGAAGGCTGCCCTTCAGTCCCCATCCAAATCAAGCTCTCATAAAATGGGCCTGACATGGACCGATCACCATCTGAAGGTTTCTCTCTCCCAGCACGCCGAAAAGAGCCGAGGCCTTCGCTTTTCAATCAACCCCCATTTCATCTCCATAAAAGGCTCGTTAAGCAGGGGGCAGTACAACAGGATGGAGGACGGCCCTCTCTTGTAGCATAGGCTAATTGCCAGCGGAGCACTGATGGAGTGCATCAAGCTGCCAGTCATATCAGAGAAATGCAGTGAAGCTTCTAGGTTCAGAATTCCAGATTGGGCTTCATTAGTGAGGGGAAGTGTACATGATCAAGCCATGCATAAAGCTGGACCAGCCTATAGCAGGTATACCAGATGGGGTAGCCTAGCAAGTGTGGGCAATAGGACAAGAATATCACATCATAATGCTTGAAAACATTCCCATAAAACAGTCACAACTGAATCAACCATCAATTTTAGCATCCAATCAGATGCTCATTATGATCAACAATGATGGAGTCGTCCAGTTACATTTGATATTTTCAGAAAGCCATAGTCCTGTGATATCACATTATTATATTTGTTCATGCATTCATCATCACTAAGTGCTTTATCTTGGTCAGGGTGCATCCAGAGCCTATTCTGAGAACACTGGGGACAAGGTGGGAATACACCCTGCATAGGATTCCAGTCCATCACAGAGCACCATGCACACATACATTAACACACTAATTCACACCAAGGAGTGATTGAGAATACACCTACCAGCATGTTTTTGTGGAAGGAAACCAGAAAACCTGGAGGAAACCCATACAGATAAAGGGAGAATATGCTAAACTTCACACAAACAGTAACTCAAGCCTGAAGATCCTGGAACTGTGAGGTAGCAAAGTTAGTCGCTGCACTGTGCCACCCATTATCATATTGCCCAAGCAAAGCATTTACTTCTAATACTCTGCAACAATGCTTAACTTGCAGCAGAATAATAAAAATGCTCTATTAGGTATCTATAATAATGTCTTTTGAAGGAAGCAGGTGTTCTTCATGCTGATATGACCAAAATCCCAGAGCCTGACTTATGCTCTCATATACTGCTAGCCAAAGGGCAAACCAAGAAGCCAGAAGGCAGTGAGACAGAGCTTTTGTTCCTTGCACAAACCTCTAAGGAGGGTCCCTGCTTTGTGAGCACAGCGCTGCACCCCCTGAGCATTTCCTTCGTTGCATGTTATGCTTTATCTCAGGTGAGAGGAGGGAAGGTTTTGGCGGGATGGTGCCAGTTGGAGGCTAACCTGCAAGCTTTCTGGATGGCGCTGCTGTCTCGAGCCAGGATGGCGGCAGGATTCCAAAGCTCAGAGTCCAGAAACAAAAGCCGGTCGGTGTCTGCCAAAGCTCTGGAGGCAGCGGGGGGCCTGCATGTCTGCACGTGTCAAACGGCAAGGCTGGTTATCACACCCTCACATGCCGGCAGAGGAGAGATGCCAGCCAAATATGCAACAGCACCTCATCATCCCCCCTTCAAAAGCTAGTTGAGGCTCCACCATGCCTTAAAATAACAGCCACTGATCTTCCAATTAGTATATGCAAGGCAGAAGACCTCTGGAGCCATAACAGTGACACAATGCATCATGAAACTGGAATGTACATGATATCTGAGAAAGGCTAAATTGGACTCCTTTTATAGCACAAAAGTGACTCTATATTCTTTGAAGCATCAATCACTTAGCCCATGGTAAAAAAAAAAAAAAAAAAAAAGAACAATTTGCGCTGATAATCTTCAAGATACTTTGGATGAGATCTAGGAAATATTCTCAGTCTGTGCTTGAAATCTGGAAAACGTTGCATTCTGACCAATTTAAACAACTTGGCACAAACTGGTGGTAATAAATACACAGGAATGACCTGCAGCAGTCCACACAAAGAGAGGTTGGAAAGGTCAAACAACCCCCAAACTGTGCTCAAGTTTAATTAATAAGACAAAGAAGAGTTCAATTTATAGACAGTTTGCCCAGAATAGCCCTCTTCGTGAAGGGAATCTGAGGCCTAGCACTTTCTGAAAGCTCTGAGACCCCCTTCCCAGAAGACTGTCCACCATCTTTGAAGTCAATGAGGGGCACAAAGGTTCATCTCAGAGGAGTAAGGATATCAAATGGTTTGGAGGGCAAGATAAAGAAATTGTCAAGAATGTCTGCTGGGAAAAATTTCATTTAGTCCGACGGAGAGCCAACATGATCACCCCTCTGAGTGCAGTCAGCAGGTGCTTGATTTAATTTCCTCATTAAGATTGCGGCAGTTTCTGAAAATTAATGTCTGTACACCGTGAGGACAAAATTAAAGGGAAAATTAAACACATACACACACATATATATACACACACACACACACATACATATATATATATATATTATATATATATATATATATATATATATATATATATATATATATATATATATACACACACACACCATGATATATCCTGAAAATATAACAGAGCTACAGAAGCCTAGCAATTTAATTATAATCACCTGTGAGAATTATTCATGCACGTTGCGAGTGTGCCGTACAGTACATAAAACCAGGCGATGGCAACAATCAGATGTATTATAAGCTGCGACTAGTATCAAATACAGGTAATGAATATATTTAATAGCTCTGCTCTTGTTCACAGGCTTTGCTCTGTCAGTACAAATCAAACCTTAGAGAATTGCATCACTACATAGCAAGTAATGGCAACATAATGGCAGGAATCGATACAACAAAAACAACAAGGAGCAGTAAGCTGCGGACAAACAGTTTCTCCCACTGCTGGGATGATAAAAGATAATATTGCACTCAGCAGGTGTCTGACTGTGCTCTTCTGCTACAGTGCTGCTGGTTCGCTTCCACCAAGCCATGGTTGGGAGCGTTCTAGCTCACTGTAATGCATCCAAACTGATATCTTTCCTCCACACCTTGCCATTTCTAAGCATATAGTAATTCTTTTATGGACTCTTGACAACATTGTGCAATATCAGGACAGCACAAGCTGTGAATCACATAACAGATTCATTAAAAGATTGAGATTTATTAATTCCTTCAATTCAAAATAAATTCAAGTGACACAGAACAACTATATGGATCATTGTGAAATCTTAAGGGAAAAATGGAATAGCCAAAATCACTTTAATACAAGTAGGAGTAAGAACAGGTTTTTTTTGTTTTGAAATTATATTCAGAAAATGTTCATTGTGGACATTTGCCTTCCATCATAAGGCTACGATGAAAAATGTGCTAGTGAGGGAATTCAGTGCAACAGTAGCAGTCCTCGGCAATAAATCCACAGCCACTCCGTTTCCTCCTCCGGACCAAATCAACCTCATCTCCAGCCCCTGGGTGGCCCTTTCTGATCAGCAGCAGGGTCAAAGTTGACATTTAATCTAGCCACAGACTCATGGAGTCTGTCCACGCATGGCACAGTCAGAGCTGTCCGACATTTCGCTTCCCATAAATCCACAAAACAAATAGGAAGAGAAAAAGTGTGGGCCCCCACCCCTTCCTTCCCACTCCCCGCCATCACAACACCACCACTTTTCTACTGCTCCACTAGCCTGCCATGAGAATGTAACCGTGGCTGGAAAAGGTAGGGAAGATTATCCTTTTATATTCCTCTCCCAGATTAGATGGAAATCATAACACAGACCGACTCGCCGAACTCTGACCCCTCTGAAACCAATTTCATTTGAAGAGATTGCAGTGATGTAGCTGGATGTCTATGTGCTTTTGCAGAGAAAATTAAAGCAGGATTTGTAATGCATTCAAAGAGAAAACACACAAGAGGGGAGGTTAGAATGAATAAATTGCTGTCTCTACCCAGTCTCCTCCGAATGTACAGGCTGGCACAACCACACATCAGTAATAACATTTATTAAAAAAGAAAAAATACTGTGAATTAGGATTGTCAGATTTTAAAAGGAGGTTTTGGAATTTAAACTTTAAAAAGGTTTGACACAGCAAAATAGATGAATAAACTTTTCTAGATAATTTAATTGTTTTCTAGGTTATGAATAATTTTATTGTCCATATTTCCTCCAATATATAGGATATATATATATCCTTATATTGAACACCATGTGCCTTTTTAATAGCATGGGGAGCTACTGTAAATTTCCATCCAATCTTCAGTATCCATTTCATTTCAATGGAGTAAACTTTGAACAAAACATGGAAAATAGGACAAAAAGCATGAGAAAGACATTCCCTTTGCCCTGCTCCATTCTAATAGATAGCTCTTGTGCACTGGCAAAAAGTATGCTTAACAGGGCCAGGTGGTGACATCTTAATTTTTCACGGCTGCAAACATGGCCGTGTGCTGGTCCACAATCGCCCCATGCATTATTCCTGCCTTAAGCACTGAACGTCTGGGGATGTGGGGGTAGGAAGAGGAGGAGTAGGGGGGTATTGTTTTACAAGGCACCCAGCTGCGGCCTACTTGCCTCGCCCTGGGTTCTTTTCAAGGAGTTGTCGTGGGTGACCCCCTCTGGCTGACAGTTATTAATAATAACGCACAGTGGGGAATAGTTCACCTTGTGGCAATGGAGAGGCCGTTGCGGCTCACAGGCCGGCTTGGGAGTCTCCAGGGGCAGGAATCATACGACAAACCACAGGGAACCAATAATACAGTCGGCGATGAGCATGGAAACAAGAACTGAGCTTCTGGAAATTTCTGTACAGTTGCAATGATCAGCCCTGAAATGGCTCTTGATTACTCCCTTTTGAAATTCAAGATTTTTCTTTGCAGTCACTTAAAATCTCACTAATGTCTTAATGTAATGAATAAGTTTGCAAGCACTTAAAGATGCCGTCTAACATCTTGTCTTATTAGCAGTATTTTCTCTGTTCAGTTGATCTCTCTGTACATTTGAGTACTGAACAATCCTGACAATTCAGGCATGTCGTATACACCTATTCATGTCCACACTAATTCCCCTCCCCCCATCCTCCAAATCCCACACACCTCCACTCTGCACCGCGCTGAACTGTTCTACTTCCCAGGACCTTGACAGATTTGTCAAACCATTAATTAGCAGTAGAAATAATGGTGAGATTACACAATAATCAGTACTGTAATGCTACAACATATTTACACCACAGATTTTCCAGATACATTTTTTCCCACAGATATAAATGACAGAATATGACCAAGCTCTGGTCACAGTTTAGTGCATTTAGAGCATGATTTTATGGTTTATAGACCAGACTATAAATCTCCATGTCATCCTAACATGCAAAGATATTACAACTTCATGTTTGACTTTAAGTATTCGGACAGATCGGCAATATCCTAATCCATTTGAACTGTTTTAATCCATCTATTCTCCATATGCTTATACTTTTTTTAAATTTTTTTTTACCTGTACATAAAAACTTCCAAAACTGGGACATAATAATATAAAAATATGGTTAATTCAAAAAGTTGGCCTATTATTATGATAAAATAAGGCAACAAAATTCAAATAGCTAAATATTTTGTGTAATAATGTGCTACTGTCAATCATTATTACAAGCAATTATAAAGTCAAAAAGTTAAGATTTGAATAGTTAAAAAAGAAAAATGTCTGTTCCTCCATTTAAAATTTTCTTTAATTACTCATTTAATTTAATTAGGTGCACAAAGGTATATTTTCCTTTTTTCACACTATTACTCATGCCCATATAAAGACAGCTTCAAAGCTCTTCAAGCTTCAACCTTCCCTCATCATTGGCTGGAGTGAATTAGTTTACTAAAATCAGCCTCTTTGCTGAGGAAAACACAAGTGTCCTATTTCCTCTCAAGAAACATGTTCATCATTTTTTTGTAAATGCCAGCAACCCTTTAAGGACAACACAAATTTGCTGCTGATAACACCATGATGACATAAACAAGGCCACTAAAGAAAAACTTGCATCCACAAGGGCCCTTAGGGGTACTAGTGAGGACGTGGGCTCAGTAGTAGGGGACAGAAGGGGCTATCTAATGAGACTGAGCAGATAAGGAGAAGAAGAATCTAAGAGTCTGTTGCTGCAGGCCCATTTAAAACTTGACCAGAAGAGGTCCTTTTGTACACACAGAGTGCTCTATTGTAACAAGTACCGTAGAGACACAAGGTTATCCGGGGCTGTATCCACACCTCAAGTGCTTCTGATACTGCTAGACTAAAGGCACCTCCTAAAAGAACATGCTCTCCAGAAGGATTTGCCTCTTAAGAGTCATTTAAACACCTTCCTTCGAAACAAGACCTTATAAGTTTGTGCTGTATGACTGGAGACAGTGATTGTTTTAACAAACAAGCTGGATACTTTACATTCTGACTTGGAGCTTAAATATTAGACCACACTTCAGTGATGTACATGTCTGAACATGAGGCCTGAGATCTTATAACAAGTACAAAAACACTCTGAGGTACTGGACCTATCCATGAGTCTGCCAACACTTTCTTTGTAGCATAAATCATTATAACTCTGCTTATAATTCTTTGTTAGTTGGTAAAGAGTCCTTGTAAGCATTTTTATAAACTCTGATAATGTAAAATAAAGCTCTAATAATGTGGTATAAATAATTCATTGATAATGCAAGAGTCATGATTCATTATAATGCTATAGTTTGGTACTCTGCAACCTTTATAACTATGACCTGTGAATTATTCTAAAACTACTAACATTTATTAGCAATGATAAAATCATTATAAACATGTCATAACCGAGTGCTTCGGGTAAAGTAAATGATATGATATAAAGGATTATAAGCACCATTATAACGATTAATGTATATAGGTTTTATAGGAAGTGTTACCAAAAGTCTTTCATTCTTTAAAAGACAGAACATGGAAATAAGCATAGGTGCACACAGCTATTACATGTTGCGTACAATACTCTTCCAGAAAACAAGCTTGAACCAGCACTCAGGTTCAACAGTGCGGAGGTGACATCTAGAGAAAGGAAGAGCAAATTCATCCAAACCTGTCTTAATGAGGTCTGTTTGAGACATATCAGAATTAACTCGAGCTACCCATGTATATTTAGTACGCATACACAACACGGGCCACTATCAAAAGAGCAAAAAGCGCTCGGTTTTATTCCGCCTACTCGCTACTGCAGTCTTCGCCTTGGATTATTTTTATATGATAGTAAAATTAAAATGCACCAGTATGACAACCTAATTTATCTGCTAGAATTAGAAAATGCACATCTTATAAAAATTACATATTTATTAAGATTTATATAACAATATATGACATGAAAAAAAACTTACTATATATATATATAAGAATGAGTCACTGCAATGTTTAACAAACTTATGATTAATATTTAAATGCTATTCAGAGCTCTTTATATAGAGAGAAGGAGTTTTGATGATTTTTTTGTGAGTTTAATGAAGGCAGCCAATTCATTAGCTTTGAAAACATCATGTCTTTCACAAATACATTTACAGTATGAAGTAAAAAAAAAAAAAAAAAAGGTAAGTAACTAAAAATGTCGTGACATCAACTAAAATATACATATGCATGCAATGAGCAACTATTACGTTTTTATACATTACATAATGTTGATTTTTTTTTTTTTATTTACATCCTCTCTTAATTCAGTTGTGGTTTAGAAGAAAAGAAAAAAAAATGTACAATGTACTAATTATTTACTGCTCATACCTAAATAGACACAGGCAGAGAAACAAAAAAAAAAAAGTTAAAAAAAGGGGGCCAAATAGTAACAATTTGTTCCAGGTAAAAACCTTTCCATGAACAAATGCACAATGCTTCCAGACTAATTCAACTGCATTAACAACTTCATATCTATATTTTCACTGGATTTCCCTTCTAATCCTTAGCAAGAAATAATGAATAAAATTGTTCCAACATGCCTTTTGTTATTGCCGGTGATATCCGCGACCTCAAAGAATTCATTAAAAACTAAAATATAAAATCTTTTAAATAATTTATTAAAATACTGCAATGGAAACAAGATTACATGAAATTTTTAAAAAGTATATTAAACAAACATGATTTGAATGGGAGATCAAAGCAATTTATAAACCACTAAGCTGAATATGAAAAAAAATTGGTACTTGAAAAAAAGAAAAAAAAAAAAAAACTGTCAGTGTTTCTACAATGCCTAAAAAAGTGAAAATGGCACGTTCTCCTTGAAATACAAAACAACAAACCAGTCTCATACTAAGAAAAATATGTAAAGAAATGTCATTACTTGTGCATGCGTATTACCTGAGAACAAAGTGATAAGGGCAAATGCATGAGCAATTACCATAATTACCACACCTAATAACATATCCATGGAAAATAGCTATGGACCCTATTCTGAGCCTTGCAGGACTACATCAATTTATGGTGTTTTCACTATGTCTATCAAATTAACCAATCCAATTAAGTCCACTATAGAACATTTTCACTGAAACCATGACGTGTTTCAGAAGAACACTGAGGTATCCACCACCATCATCAAAACGCCAATTGAGGAAATGAATATCTTTTGGAAGAATGGTGTTCTTCCCCATAGTACACTTCCAGAGACTTGTAGAATCTCTGCCAAGGCACACAGAAACTTTTCTTGTAGCTCATGGTGGCCCGACACCTTGCTAAGACACTTGATCTGGGATTTTCCTTTAATTTATTACCCGTGTGTATATGCTGTACACCAGTTCACGGGTGCACACACATACACACTCTCCAGCCTCTGAATATTCTTTGTGAGCTTGTTTTACAAAGGTGGCCAGATTGTTTAGAGAAGGAAGCTGACCAAGGAGTCATGCTTGATGCTCTACAGTGGTGGAGTGCAGGGAGAGAAAACTCCATATGCACTGGTCATTAGGAGGAGAGCTGGCCTCAATCTTTCAGCTAGTCTCAGAGGAAGTGCACTGCACCAATTCCCAATGGAAAGACTAGCTAACCTTTCTCGGATGACACAGCTGCACTGTGTCATCTACTAATGAGCTGACATGGATTATTATAGGGATTCATTCATCACAGGGAAAAATGTGTGATTTGAAACTTTCTGACAGAGTTTATAGAGGTTCTTACACAACTTCGAGTTGTGCTAAGTTAAAAAAAAAAAAAGCTAAAGAGTTTGATTATAAGAGCGCAAATGACCATCTACACTATGGAAATGTGTGTGGCAGTCTAGGAAATTTTTTACATTTTCTACTAATATATATATATATATATATATATATATATATATATATATATATATATATATATATATATATATATATATATATATATATATATATATATATATACACACACATATATACACACACATATATACACACACACATAGATGCTGTTCCTGAACTGAACTGTCTTTCTCTTCTACAGAATGAGACCCAGCCTAGCTTATACATTTATAACCTAAACTTCTAAAGGAAAAACACTACGGACAATTTTAAATGGTTATAATTTTACAATGGGAAAGGGGTTATCACTTTGATTATTACCATCATCCACATCAGTCTCTGTTTTATCACTTGACATAAAAGTGTCACGCACCACAAAATATATTTGAAAAATATTAATTTTTTTGTCCAAACCCATTTGTGACTCTTTGCTGTTTTCCAGCCACATTTTAACAGAGTAGCTGCTTAGACAAATTTATGTGTAAAAAGAAGAAGAAGAAGAGCTTCCCAATAACATGTCCATTTTTTGGTCGCGATTACATGACTATGTAAAGTCATAATTTTACTTTTCATCACTGACTGTACACTGAACATATGATGTGGGTTTGAAGAGATGTGCCATATCATTAATGCTGGACTAGCCAAAAAGAAACAAGATGAATATTACCAAACATATGTAAAAGATATTCAAGACAACTTACTCCAATTCCCAACTTTATCCAGATAAGACAAGCCTGCCATACTTTGTTGATCTTTTGTACAAGGCTTGTAGTTCGGACTTCAATACACACACGAATTCTGCACTGCCCACGATATGGCAGATGTAAATATGAGAAAAGTCTGAGATACATTTTCAGGGTTCATTTCCATGAGTTTATACAGGACATGGCGGATGTGGTCCAGCAAGCTGCTTCTGAATGAGTGAGGAAGACTAGAAGTTATTACAACTAAACCATGCAACACATGTTGGTTATCTTACACCGATAGCCTGCTTTCCAAAATGGTAATAAATCCAGTCATGTCGACAACTTCTGTGAGTTTGCTTGCATTTACAATCTTAGTAAAACCACTGTAGAGGAAAATTGAAGTTGGATTTTAAAAAAAATGAATGAATAGATAGATAAAATAAATAAGTGGTCCCCCTGTGCTGTCTTTAAAATGGATGCCTGAAATTTACAGTTTTCCATTAACTGATGCCTAACAGCTTTCCCCCCTGCTTGCATCCTGGCCTTGGCGGATTGCTTCCATGTCTGTGGCTACTCTCTGTGGGTTGCAGCAGTTTATTTCCACCACCTTCCCAACTTAAATGTGTCGGTCTCTTTTTTGTCTGGGCTTTTTAACCTTATCGCACGTTGCTCTGAAATGCAAAAGCACTGGTATAAACATGGTCATTGCTGTTATTCTTTATCGTTAATGGAGACACCAGCACAGTATCAAAAGAATTATTTTGGTGATAGGATGGTCCGACACCACATATCCATACTTTGAGCGCAGTAAAAGAATCAAGGTGGGCGCGATATCAATAATTACTAAATGTCTCAATGCTCCGAATATGTATCGGTTGATAGTGTCCTCAGTATCTGGAAGCTGTAGACCAAAACACTTCCTGGTTCTTATTTCTACTGAAGAAATGTCCCATCTTACATTTGATAAATAAAGAATAAAATGAAACAGGACATGATTGTTTTCCAATAACAGCACAGCCGAAGTGTTTAATTCCTCTTATACCACAGCAATGTCTAAAGATTACAATTTTTTAATATTTAAAAAAAAAAAGATATGTCATACTTTTTATTCGTTAAGCGTTATATTTAAAGTTTGTCCCCGAGACAAGTTAGATCCTGTTATCACTTACGTTATAACAGCTATAAACAGTCACGTTTATCACTCTTAAAGTAAAAAAAAAAAATAAAATTCTGCAGCTTCCCATGGTACCAAGAAACCAGAAAGGGCATAAATCATCAGTTACAACGCACTGACACCGGAGACTCATTTCATAAATTTTAAATACATGTCTCCTTACAGAAATCTTCACCATTTCAATGGTTATACATTTTCTTATGTTTTTATTGTTAAATAACAAAGCTTTTTTTTTTTTACAATTATTATTACCCTTTTGTTATTACGTTACACGAAGCTGTACTAGTCCCTGTGAACGAGCTGTTATTATAGAAATGATAACAGATTAGAACTCATTAATATAAACCTGTGATTTTACTCATAGCCAGTACTACTGGCAGAGCTGCTGTCATAGAAACGTATTAACACCTTCTGACCAATTGAAAATTAAACATCCAGTAAATACTATCTTTCGAAAACAACCCTTTTTTTGTTCTTATTTAATTTATTTTGTGCGTGTTGTGATAGGGATTATTTCTCAGCTGGTGGGGCCACATTGCTCTTGGTCGCTCATGGTTGTAGACCCCTGAAGAATTCTATTAACCCTGGTTATGTCAGCCTTAATAACATGCCACACTGCTAAACAGGACTGGATTGATTCTGTGTGATGGGGGTTGGGTGGCCATGTATAATAAAACCAAGCATAATTCACTTTTAAATAGAAAGCTGAAATGGAACAAATAGAGAGAAGGCTGAGGGAAATCAAGTCTCTCTTTATCTCTGTGACCAACTGCAGTGCTAACGTAAGAAAATAAATAAGGGAATGATCAGGTGAGAGGTAGTGCTTTTGTAAGAGTGGCCACTGATTATCTCGGAAATGGAGGGAGGTTTTTGTGAGCGGGGCTGCAAATATGATGTGAGGAGCCAGGTTTGCCGTTCAGTAAGAGCCAGTGAGCAGATGCCAAGCAGCAGGGACAGACAGGAAAGTCGTGTGATAGCTACAGTGAAATCAATTCAGTCACCTTGAACTTTTGATGATGAAGAAGAAAAAGAAGAAGCAAGCAAGCAGTACCTATATCCTCCCAAATGCTGACAAGAATAAAAAGATCTCAGGCAATTACTGAATAAAAAAAATAAATAAAAAAAAACACTACTGTGCTACACAACGACACAGAAAATGAACTTGACTTTATAAATCCATCACTTTTAACTTAAACTGCTTATTGCCCTTGTGTGTTACATCTGCTAAAATGTATTTCCAGGGCACTAGGTTATATATTCTATCAAAGAAAGAAATAAAGAAAGAAAACGATGCCATCATCCATGGTTCAAATTTATTTTTCTCTTCCTGAGCTGTTGTTTTAAGGCACACAGGCATGTTGTCATGAATGAAGATGCGCTTTAGGAGGATGCAGCCAATGAGGCTTACTGCAGGAAAGTAATCTGAGCATAGCCTCAGCCCTCTGGCCGCGTATCCATCTCATCTCCCCAAAAGTCTGTTCGTCTGCGTCATGCCTAATGGAGACTCTCATCCCTCTGCCCAAATTAAATGAACTGTGGCTTTGCAAAGTACCAAACTGTTGTAGCGGCTCCTACCATGTTCAAAAACAGCCCTGAATTCCCGAAGAGGCGCAGCGAGTTTAAATAGACACATGCCTGTTAACAGATATTATAAATAAATAGGGCTGGTACATGCAAGAGTGCCTTTTTGCCCCCACCCATGTTAAAAAGGTAGCTGGTGAAATAACTGACACGAAGTGAAGAGTATGAGTGAACACTGGCATGAACTGCCACCCCTTGGTGTTCCTTCTAGTATCATGTCCTCATCATTACTGTTACTGTCCATAACATTAATGTGATGTCCTAACACTAGCTAACTACTAATGAGTCTACATGGATGAATTCCTAAAATTATTCTTGACAATGAATGGTTCGGTACCAGAATATCGTTCAGTTCACTTTTCTCATTTTTCTGGTGTACAATTTCCTGAGTAAATGCTTACATCATGTAGACATTACTTTTTATTTTTTGGTATTTTATGAACACTTGCAACTTTTATATCAAAATGTAAACTGCTTCAAAATTCTAAAGGGTTCATTATCATTCCCAAATTGTCCCAAAGAAACCAAATTTGGGCCAGCATCCGTGCGGTTGCTGGACCAGCTCAGTGGGCTTACCAAGCCAAACTCTAATGAAAAGTGTGCAAACAAATGAAAGCATGTCAGTCTTGAGTGGTACAATAGTGTGAAAAGCACAGTAGTGCTCGCTAGACTGGACACTCAGCCTTCTTTTAGTGAGAGGAAAATGAGCAGGATCTGGGGTGGTCTTAAACTCAATGCTCCAGTCTCTGTGGTCCAGCACACTAATTGGATCCAACAAGTGAATTCCTTCAAACTGAAGGAGAAATGCTAGCGGTTTATTGGCTCATAAAGATCTGTCTTTTTCGATTAAGAGAACGGCGTATGTAAAGGCATGGGAGAATACTCAGAATCTCAATGTGGAGAGTAATCAAGGCTTTTAGACATTTGCTTTAACACGGTGTTTAGAAGAAGAACCAAGAAGGACGCTTTTGAATGTGGTCAATGCAGCTGTGAGGACCAGTGTGGCTTTGAAATTGATTTCAGGCATCAATTAAGTAAAAACCTCAAGTCCCACTATACAGGCTAAAGAAATTTCTTGATTAATGTAGACCTTATTTTATATATATTTAGATAAGGTCACATATCCTACGTCTTTCACCAGTCTATAACCAAATCCAAATATAAACTTGGTAAAATGTTTGTTTTTTTTGAAGTATATGTCCTAAAATGGACATTTTTAGACACATATGCCAAAGGCATTAGTCCAATGGATGCTACTCCTATCCAGTAAGCAGTTTGGACTGGATGCTAGTTGTTGTTTTAAGGTTGAAGGGGACTTACCGGAGGTAGTCCCGCCGGCAGAGGATGAGGTTGGCCTTGGTATACAGCGTGGAGCCCACCTCACCAAGGCGGCAGTCACAGCATGCACACTTTAGGCAGTCCTCGTGCCAGTATTTGTCCAGGGCCTTCAGCAGGTAGCGGTCCTTGATCTTCCGGTTACAGCCGGCACAGCCCTTTGGCTTGGTGTCCGGCTGGACGGAAAGCATTTGTATACCTGCCGAGGAAAATAACATCAGACCAGGTAATTTTAGAGCACTATAAATTACTGATAAAGCAGTTGCTCACACAAACAATAAAATGGACAGTGAGACTTATTAAACCATGACTACCAAACATCCAAAAAGAGATATCCAGACTACTACTAATAACTTGAAATTTCGTATGCATACACTAATCCAACAACAACAAAAATATATATCCAACAACAGCTGCACAGTTCTTCCCATCTCATGCTTGCTTTTCTCCTTTCTCTCTCTCATTCTTTCTTCTCTCTCTCTCTCTCTCTCTCTCTCCATAGGAGGGGCCAGGAAAAGCTTTGCCCCCAGTGCAGCCATTGTGTAACCCCCATTTAGGCTGTGAAAGGGCTTTGTTGGGTAGAGAGGCTACAATGCAGGCTCATGCAGACGGCCTGTAATTAGTATTCTCCTTCCATACAGCCAAGAGTGAGCTCTACCCGGCGCCTGCACTCCTGGTTCCCCTTTTGTCCTGTCCTAATAGTTTTTGTCCTCCATTAGAAGCGTGCCTGATTCGTGCCTGTTGTGTTGACACCGGGACGCTCTGCCTCACCCTCCCTTGCACTAACCTCGTACATCTTGCTATCCTAAGAGTAAACATGCACGGAGAAAGATGAGACTGGGTGCTAGTAAACTTTAAATTAGAAGGGAGCCTTTTTTTGTCTGACGCTCCTACTTCCTGGGCAGAAAGAGTGCACGAGATTTATACACAGCATCAATTAATGTTGTGATTAAGATTTCTGTAGTGCATTGCACACATAAACAACAATGAAAATCTACCATACGAACAAACTGTCTGAGAGTACTGTACTAGAACAACCCCTGAAGGCCTTGGTGTACTAGGTACTGCAAAGTGTGAAAAGTTTGAGTCTTGGGGTGGGGAAATAGACAAGAGCGTGTAAGTGTTCTGAAGGAGACCAGATTATTTAATGTAGGCTCCGGTCATTTTAATGCAAACAACACGGTGGGTTTCAAAGAGGTAGATATAAGAGGAGCACTTGAAAGATAGAAAATAGTGGAAACCATGAATGTTTACTGTCATACTGTTTGTGCTAATGGACGCACTCTATTTTGCTGCTCTGCATTTAAACTGTTGACCTTTTTGATCTGGCCGGATGGGACTGCGTGAGGAGCGCGCGCTGATTATCACCTCCAGCTGCCGATCAGCGACGCTCATCCGCACCACTTCACAGCACAATCATTACCAAGAAAAGCAAAGTTTCGACTCCACTCCATCCACCAGAGGCTCCGCAACCCAACTGCATTGAATGCACGTCTCCCCTTTTCCACACTCTTCCTCAATATCGAAGCACCGTGTTGATCTATATGAACGGATCCAGCCTGTTAGATTTATCGGTAAACGCACGCAGAAAATTCAAAACACATCCCAGCTGATTGTCGGGTACGAGTGACATTTTATTTTATTTTTATTTTTTTATTCTTTTTTAACAGAATCCGTACAGAATAGTGTTGGACTGTTCCTGTAATGAAATATTAGTGTGGGACCGTCTGCTTTGGTCAGAGCGCGAGCGCGGAGCAGCTGCGCGAGCCGGCGGTGCTGACATTTCACCCGCTTATCAGTTTAATTACTGTTGCCATGGCAGCCAAGCGCTCGGAAAAGGCCAATAACATTGGCTGTTATTACAGGGAGCCCAAATTGTCGTGGCACGACCACCAAACGGAAGCACAGTTAAACTCGGAGACCGTGAAAAAAACACTCAGAATCACGACACACGGCACCGACGCTGGAATAGAAATATAAGCACAAATTATATTCTAACACTGGTGCTTTTTTCTAAAGACAACAAAAAAAAGATCAAAAGGCTGTCTAAAAACGTTTTATGCGTCCGTTTAAACTACAAGCTTTACAGATCGCAACCCAAAAATCGTTAGGATTTTGTGCAGACTCGAGCAGCTCATAATAAGCTTCTCACATGAAAAGAAACAAAAAAACAATGCACACGCTGGAGACCTTACCGAAACTTTTCTCCCTTTTCTGCATTTGTCGACCCGCTCCGGCGCGTGAAAACACCACCGTGCGACCAGAGGGTTTCCCTTCTCCGTGAAGTGAGCAGCTGGATGGGGGGCGGCTCGCTTTTGTTACGGCTAACAATCCTGTTTCGCCTCGCGAGAAAAAAGAAGAAGAAAAAAAAGGAAACGCGAAAACGGTAAACAAAGGCACGCACAGGGGGTTGAAAAATGGGCTCGAGCTCAGCGCCGTCCGTCAGAGCGCGACTATGAAATGAACCTACTAACAGCAGCAGCAGCAGCCGTGGCGGAGGCGAGAGAACATAATGACAGTGGACGACAAAGGCGTACTCTCTTCACTTCACCCCTCCGCGTGCCGTCATCCCTACATCGTATGGCGCGGATCGGGGTGCGCGCGCACTGCTATACATAAACACTGAACAGCTCGCGCTTCTTAATGAATGTATTTCTGCAAAAGGGCAACTTGCTTTAATCTTGACAAAACGTCAATTGTGCAAGGAAAAAAAACAAAAAACACAAATCACTTAAATAGACAACCCCACGAGGGAAGAAAGAAAAGTGGAATATAAACTATAACCAAAGCTCCGTTTTACAGTGGAGCCTACAATTAATCAACTGCCGCAGTGTTTATGCATCTAAATCCGAGTTCTGCTTAGACCTGCTATGGAACATCATAGTTACATTCAAGTCGCTCAAAACAGAGATAATGAAGCCATTAAGTGCATTTCTTTTTTAATCTCATCAACACTTTATACTTTTATTAAACACAAAACCGAAGCCGAGTATAAAACTAGTTAGGATCTAGGCTACTCGACAACAAGGCACTCACTCACCTTCTTGTCCAACTTATGCAGAAGAGTGAACTTCAGTAGCTACACAGGCTACACTGGTACTGGTACACTCTCCACTCTATATTCCTCCGAGCAAGATAATAAAAAAAAAGTTCACGAAACCGACCTCGAGCTGCAGATCACGGTTATCTTCCGCTCGGAAATAACGAGGTCCGCGTGGATCGCCCGCACAAAAAAAAAATAAATAAAAAATAAAAAAAAAGCTACAGGTGTTTTCGCCTGAGTGATCACGGCTTAAGCATACCCGAAAGCTCGGAACAACTTGCTCAACAGCGAATGAGACTCGAGGAATAGCGAATCCTGGTTTTATGATCTCGCGAAGCCAATCCCTCACCGGTAAGACAACTAGACGACGAGGAAAAACAGGTCGTTAGCTTAATAAGACACAGCCGGAGTGACGGCGCGCGCTCCCTAGAGAAACTTTGCGCTCTCTTCACTGACTGGCGCGCGTGCACGCGAGCTCTTGCTTTGGAGACTCGTAACTGTTACAGTTCCTCTTTCTATGTTGCGTGCAAGCAATTTACATGCTGTAGTGTGCCGCTTTTTGAGATACACCGAAGATCATATTGCAGTCAATGCGATCTCGGACATCTACGACCATTAGCTGTTATCCGAGCAGGAACGTCCAGGAACCTGTGGAGTCATGACACGGTTGTTTTCCTATTATTTAGGTAGAGATATAATTATTTGGGGCCATCTCATATTCACAGGTTATCAGTCCCAATCATGGACACATCCACGTTGAGCACTTTTTGTGTTTCTGTTCTAAGACACTTTAAACCTGTGGAACCTGGGGTACTGAAACTGTCAAACACAGGTCTAAGATGTAACTATTACACCATGCACTCTCAGAAATAAGGGTACCAAAGTGTACTTTTCCTTGTCACTGGAGTGAGTATACCATTTGAGAAGGTCCCTGTATTGTAGCTTTAATGATCATTTAGAGTAAAGCTTTAATGGTACACCAGTGGTCCAATCATGTACCTTAAATTGTTGTGAATGCACACTATATTCACATTTCCTAGTGAAAATACATACTAAAGGTGCAATCGATGTACTCTTGATGGTACATTCAGCACCAGGGGAAAGTACAGTTTGGTACCTTTTTTTCTGAGATTATGGGGGTACAGCAGAGGAAAGCTGTAGGCCTACTGAACAAAACGTTTTAGTGTAATTGTACAAACATGTCTGAGTCTCAAGGCATCAGTGAGGAAGAACTTATCAGTAACCACGAATGTCTTAATCTACCACTTAGACCAGACGAAAGCATTTAAACTCCACCCACACTGGCCTTAGAGGTCAGACTGTAAGTGTGTACAGTGCGTATAAGCAGTTTGCATAATAGCATTGCAGCAAATGGTTGGGTCAGTATCTTCATTCTCATTTCTCAGATGTAGCACACACTAGTGCAGTAATTACTGCCTTTTTTCACCAAGTGGAGCGCCTGTGTTGTCATGTGTAGGCCTATATCGCTCCTCTGATCCCCTGTGCAAAGTAACTCTACTTATTCCTCATCCATTGGTTACACCTGCACACTCTAATTAGTGCCTATTGATGCCCAGGTTGCCAAGGAGAATGATGCATAAGGCCTCCTGCTCCCTCCCTTCATAGTGCACACACACACACACACACACAATTAGCTTTGCTTTTTTTTTTTGCTGTTGACAATGGGCTAAAACTTTTCTCAGTCTCAGTGTGAAATCCCTCAATAAAAGAGCAGGGAGAAATGAGAAAAGAAAAGAAGTGGGAGAGATGGTGTCAGACTTGGTGTATTCGATTGTTAGCATTGCGGCCTCTTGCCAATCACTGTGCCTAAAATGCAGCGGTAATGAGATGGGTCATAAAAATGCTCCTCGCCACCATTATGACTGATGAGATGCATTAAAGCTGACAGGGTATATGACCTGCCAGTAATTAGGTTTTTGTCATGGATTGAATTATTTCAGAGCGGAGCTATCTGCGTAATCATGCCATTTGTGTGTAAAGGAGTAAGAGAGAGAGAGAGAGAGAGAGGGAATAGGAAAGGAGGTGTGTGTGTGGGGTGGTGGTGGGGGTGGGGTGTCTAACCTCTTCATACTTTTTTTTTTTTAACCCCCGCCTCCACTTTATATAGTGTGATCACATCAATTACTCACCAAAGATATCTGAATTATTGGGAGTGAGGAGCTACAGAGAGTGCCATCGTTAGACCATGCAGAGGAAGAGTGCACTCTGTAAGTAAAACACTCCATCCAGCCAGTCCGCTCAGGGTGAAGTGATAGGATTATACAATGTAACCCTTATCAATCTTTATCACATGATTTATTGCAACAACAAAGAAGGCTTCAATGTACAATTGCTATTTCCATCAAGTCAGTTTTCTATTTTATTATATGCTGTGATCATCCCGATTAATCTCAGTGATCCAGATTTCTGTATATGGGATTCAATGAATCATAGCATCCACACATAATGATGTAGAAGTCCCTCCTTTTTTATTTTCAATATGATATGGGTACTTTAAACTGTACTTTTCCAGTAGTGAGATCCTCACAGTGAGCAAGCTGACTCTCTCTACAAGTTTCTATTGCCAAGTTCTGCAAAATGTCAGAGGTGTGCTATAAGACAATTCGCATCCTATGCTCATGTTGATGGTCTGTAATGTGCTTATACATCACACGATTTCAGAGCACAAAATGCTCCCGTGGATTGCAAAATAAATCAAATCAACTGCAATACCGACCCAATCTATTGCCTACTCCCCCGATATCAACATTCTGTGTTTCTTTCGGTACATCCTTAATCCACAATATTTAATCAAAATAATACGCTATTTAATTTAATGCAGCAATTAATGCAGTTTGTAGTCATCACACCTAGGATAACTGTGTAATATATAAATCACAATATTCCGCATATAACGATATAATAACGATGTTCATATCCGTGCCGAGCCGCTCTCTCTCTCTCTCTCTCTCTCTCTCTCTCTTTTCCCAAACACTCTGATTACATAGCCGGTAGGAGGATGTTATCACTCCATCCAAACACTCCCTCTATCCACTCGACAACACTCCATGCAAAAGGAAGCAAAGTGTGAGGATCCCTGCTGAAACCAAACGGCACGACGACTCGGAGCGTAACGACCGAGCTGGAAATCTTTTTCGGAAGAGCAAACAGAGGCATTTCCGGAGCAAGCAGAGATGTTTCTGTACATGTCTAAGCCTCCTTTCAGTACCATACATTTTCACGGAATCCCCATATTCGTAAAGCTCGAGCTGCCTCGAACACGGGACGCAGTTGTGCACTTGCAATATATTTTTGTTTTGTTGCAAATTTAAAATGAAAATGACACACATTTCGGCATCTTTGCACACAGCCCTTTTTCTTGCAGAGATACATATAAATATATATATATATATATATGCACACATTATACACAGATACACAGTGACCATTAATACTCGTGCGTCCGCGCGCCCTTAGGAAAGCGTACCGTACCAAGGGAAAGTTGCCGCGTGCGTGTGACGAGCTCGTACGCTTCGGTTCAAACTCCTTCCCCCGGCTCGCTCTCTGGATCACTCTCGATCTCAAAGCCCCCCTTCGTCCTCCTCCATGCGAGAAAAAGCCTCGTATCTTCCGTTGGCAGCAAGGCAAGACCGACCTGAGCGCGCTTCCTTTCTCTCCCTTCTTTCTTCCCTCGCTCCCTCCCCTCCTCTCCTATTTAAGCACCTCCAGCAGGTCCCCAGTTAGCAGCGCTCTCCGGCTCATCCAAGGAGCTGACAAGCCCGGTTAGGGAGAGGCAGCGCATGTTGCTCTAATGGACCTCATTAAGCTCTACTTACAGATGTTCTCTTAACATAATTGATCTGCAGCGAGTTGAGAGGACGGCGGCCTATTCCCCAGCCCCCAATTATGGCCCGGTAATTAGATCCCCAACCTCCAGCTCGCCGTATTCACCCTTCTAACATTCCGAAATATCAAAGTATCTCTTTCTCTCAAAGCAAACCCTCCTGCCTCCCCCACCCCTCAGCACCACCACCACCACCACCACCTCCTCCTCACCTCCGTGTATCCTCCTCCTCCCACTGCCTCCCCTCCCAAAGACTCCATTCCTCTGACAGTATTGACAGTCAGATCTGCTAACCTTTGTAGTGAAGCCAAACTTAGTAGTGCACTCACTCCAATTGACAGAGCTTAGTCTTCTTTTTCTCCCTGTCTCCCGCCATCTCTCGTTTTTCTCCCACTCTCTTTCTGTTTCACTCACTCTCTCTTCTCCCCTCTGAAAAACCCTGGGAAAGCATGAAGGATGATGCGTGAGATGTAGGCCTACAGAAAAGGCAGAAAGGGATAAAAGGAGGCCATGAGGAAGGAGAGAAAAAAAAGAGAGTGAGTTTTACTTTTGATTAAAGGTGGTAATGATAAGTTCTTTCAGGGGAGGGTCTTTTTTGTAATGTCATTTCATCTTTTAATGATTCCTCTGATGGCAACTTTGAGGGTGGATGCAAAAAGAGAGGCGGGTGGTGCGAACGGTGTGAAGTGATGGCAGAGCGTTTAAAATGCCAATCAGAACCTCTCGCATTACCCGTCTAATTAGCAGCATGCTAAAACCTGGAGCACTTAAGGGAATTGCAATGTTACACTTTTTTTTTCACTTAAAAGGCGAGACAGCTTCGTCACATAGAAGCACTGCAGATGCACTTGATGCCAATCATAACTAGGCAGGTTCTTTTTTTTTTTTTTCTGGAGCACAGGTTTGTGCTCAGTTTTTGCATTTCAAATCTGACATATGCACACACACACAACATATCTGACTGTTAGCAGTCAACATTCAAAAACAGCAAACCCTACATCTTAACATCTGTTTGGAGAATGTAAAACGGTGAGATTCAAAAACAGCAACACAAATGAACTTTGTTTACATCTACGTTTAAAGCACTCAACATATACACTGTATAATATACCTGTTGAAGGAATACTCTGGTGATTCACAGTGCCAAGTATACATATCATGGAGAAGAATTTCAACCAGTTTAACGGAAAGCCTTAGGGCAATTGCTAAATTTCTTTAATAAATGTGAGTAAAATATTAACTATAGGATGAAAATGAACTACAAACTACAATCATTAGAGACTAACAAAAGGTACTAAAGCTGTTGTTTATTTATTGATGATTGGGCAATACAGTAAAAACTATTCCAATTAATTTCCCTAAGATTTTGTGGTATCCATGTGGCATCAGGCATAGACCAGGTTTATTTGAGATAGTGGTGTTAAGATAGTGTTGGCAGTGTTATTTGCTTTTAGCTAGCAATGTTACGCTGGCTTGTGAATAATCATTAGCAATGCAAATCCACAATGGTATTTCTCTGAAAAGTAGTCCCATCTGTAAAATTATACAGAGTTTGAGTTCCATTTATACATGTACACATGTTACATTTAAATATGTATGAATACAATAAAATACAATGTGACAGGGCATTCTGTTGTAGGGAAATAATCAACGTGGGGTGGGGTGGTACTGACCTGACATGAAGCACTATTCCAACTTTGTTTTGTTTTTTCCTTTTTTTGTTGTTATAAACAAAGCTATGCTATCACTTCACTAATCAGCCTAATCAGAGAATAAATTAAAGTCCTCCAGACGTCCCCCCCCCCATTACATTAATTGGCTCAGCTACATTATTGTTTTAAGTGCTCGGTTCAGTCCATCAAAATACTTTGCTAATCACCAAAAGATGACCCCTGCTGTAGATATAGATTAGATTGGGGGAAAAATTGAGTATTGATTTAACTGAGGCTTCAATGTGCAGATACAGAGACAGTGTAGTGAAAAGTGTGAGGTGCATGCATGCTATTCTACTTGCCAAGAGACTCTGGGTGTTAGTATCCAGGTGTGATGCCATGTGTTGTTTTATTGTGTTGATTTATATCCCTCTCCTGCTGACTGAGGCCCTCTGCTGAGGCTCACTGGCATTTAAAAAAAAAAAAAAGCCACAGGAGCCTGGTCTGTATTCTAATCATAACATATGTTGTACTTTTAATATCTGAAAAAGAAGGCTTCCACATATGAACTTCACCCCAACACATAGGCTACATACATTCCCTATTCCTGACTTTTCTCTCCCCCCAGAAGTCAACTGTGACTTTGCTCTAATGACCAGTAGAGCCTCTCCTCAGAGGGACATTTGATAATTGCTTCAGGTAGGTGACCCTCAAGTAGGGGCAAGGGATGCGTAGCTTTTAATGCTATCCTTCTCTCACAGTTTGCTTCTCTCTCTCTCTCTCTCTCTCTCTCTCTCTCTCTCTCTCTCTCTCTCTCTCTCCACTCCACTGACCAAATTTAGCTTTTGGCAGAAAGGCGACTACTGTGATTTACGGAGACTGTCTTTGACAAAGTCTGAAGGATCACCTTTAGTAATGGGTCTAAAGGGAGCCCTTTAGATTGAAAGAATATCCAGAGCACAGAAAATTGGGTCCCACTATTACACCAGAAGGAATCGATGGAGATTACTTAATTCAACTGGCAATTCATTTGTTCAAAACAAGCAAAGGCTAATCCAAGTGTGAGAATATCTAAGCAGAACGAGGCAGTAAAGAAATGGGTGTTTGCGTATACCCTGGGCAAGTAGGCAAGCAAACCAGGATATGGCTATAAATTTTGGGAAAAGTTACAAAGTATATCCCAGATAATCATAATTTCCCATGGACCATGCTAAAACAAATCTATTGCCAATATGACAATGAACATCATTTTCACTGTAATATAACTTTGTTATATTTCACATATTAAGTATATCTAATCTTAATACCAGTCAGGAACATATAAGGTGTCACATATCATTGCTTAAATTGAAACAGTGATGAAATATTTGTCATTTTCTTTGAAGAGTAAGACTATTGTCCACTCCGAAACTGATCAGGCTCAACACATCATATCTGCTTTTATCAGTGACCTACATAAGAGATTTTACTCAGCAGTGATCAAACTCCTGATAAATTATGCCAGCATTGAGGCTATGTCTCTGAACAGTATAGGCTAATCATAGTTTCTATCATTTTGTTCTTGTTCATGATCCGTAAGAATTTTTAATCAATTTGTCAACTGAAAATCTTTGATTCTCAGTAACTCATCACCTATGAAAACAGCAGGATTACAAAGGTATGGAAGAGGGCAGTTATCACTCTCCTCCAAACATGCTCAGCTCATCTATGATACTTGTTTAGTCGTCTTCTGTCATTTGAAAAGACACACTAGGATGATCACTTGTTATGGAACCTGTTATACAGAGTGCTTAACCACAAATAACTGTACTACAAGACTTGTGCTCAGACAGTCTATCTCTGAATCTCTTGGAAGGTGAACATGTGCACCATCTATCTGCTCACTGTCCCAGATTGACTATATCAAGGATGCTATGTTTGACTCTCACATCCCTTGTTTTTTTGCCAAGATGATGCACTACGCACAGACATTGCATTGTGTCGTACACACACTGGCAATACAATGGCTATTTTCCTGTGAGAACTGGAGCATTCCCTCCAATGTGAAGACTGTGACCACTCTGTAAGGGAGTGTAACGCCTCACCTCTGGCAGTGGGACATCTGGGCCAGTAAATGGGGTGGCTCTCTGGTAATCTGGTTTTTATCAGCTCGACAGAATCTGCCTTGTGATCCAGGGTCACACTTTTGACCTTGTTAGAAAATGTCAGCATGTGCACCCACACAAAGTAATATCAGGTGTTTCAAATGGTTCATAAAACCACAGTAACGATATATAACTAGTGTTTTATACTTATAATTAAAAAAACAGATATGGGGCATTTGTGAGTAAAAGGCTCATCAATTGTAAATGTAAACATCTTAAAAGTTTAAGAGCTTACTGTTGTTCACATTTCTCCAATAAGTCATGCATTATAATAGCCCTACAGTGTCAATCAAGTTATCCTTTGGATATGATGCAACACACACACGCACGGATGTTTAAAACCAACAAAAAGATAAACCTTGAATATTATCACTTCCACTCTTTAATGATAACCTTAAGCAATGCAATGGATACTGGCAACTGCTACAAAATATCAATCGATTCTATCCAGCATGCTTTCCACTCAGAACTGAGCATTTCGAACAGACTGCTATATACCTACCTCCATGGCAATCAATCAGCCTTTATCTTAATTCTGTCAAAGAGACCCTATATTGGAGTTTGCATTTTTTGGAATCACAAAGTAAGCTTGGCCAACTGGACTGTCCATATACCACACCCTCGTTCCATGCTTCTGCTTGAATCCATGGAGCAGGCTCTAGGCAATGCCCACCACTACAAAAGATTATCATGGAGCACATCCCTGAAGGCGCATGTGATAGTGAATTTTACAGCTGAATACACTAGTCATTCATCAGCAACTACACTAGATAGGTGGGACTGATAGCAGTATCATAGGGATATAAGGAGATATAGCGTAGAGATATAGTGAGACGTAGTGCAAACCATGCAGACGCAGGACTATGGGCATAGCCCATGTTAATTTTTCCATTGCTCCACAACACAGATGCTTCTTATGACTTACCTTACAAGGGCATACATTCAAATTCAAAGTTTAGCCATTTGGTCATTCCCTAGCACCATAGGTGTTTTCAACATTTATGTAGGCAGCCCTCTGTCCCCTGATGGCCATTGGCATCAGGATACTGCTGTATTTGGATGACTAACTCCTGTGAGGCCCCACCAAGAAGCAGGCCATCTGGAACACACCCACCCTCCTCACTTATATTATTGTGTTTGGATTTAGAGTGAATTTTAAGAACAGCTCACTTACACCAAAACAGGTCACACAGTTCATCAGAATAAGAATGCTAGACACTCCATTACCTCAGGCTGCTATCTGCAATATCAGTGTCCGTTGAGGATGCTAGGACATGATGGTAGCTATATCAAGGTTCTCCCTGAATTTTGCTAGAACTGTGGACATTGCAGAAGTGGGTTGTCAGCTCATGACTGGACACCAAACACCACATACTGAAATGTGTCTTTGTCTCAGTGAAAGAAGCTCAAGGATTAGAGAGATAACCACCACAGAGTCCTCCTTTACAGGCTGGAGGGCAAGGTGGTGCTAAAGGGATACAGGGGGCATATGGCCTGCTTCTTTCCAGGTTCTCAGATGTTGCCATATGATGTTCCATTCAGACAGCATTGTGACACTATAAAAATGATCAGGATTGCACAAGGTTGAAATGGTATGCACATCTAGTGGAGTGGCATCTGCACCTACAGAACGTAGCCCAGATTCGGGAAACGACGCTTAGTGTGGTGTAGGTGGACCTCTTCACCGGTGTTAGATCAACACATTGATGGGTGTGTTTTCTCCTGATGGAGCTGGACAGCCTGCTGGTGGATGACCTGTCCTTTACCTATAGATGAGTTAAACTCCTAGCCCCTTCTGTGACCATGATCATGCTCCAGATTCTACAAGGTTAACATGGGCTCCCAAAGGTGCAAATGTAGTGATCATCTCTGAGCACCGTTCAGTACAGTGTAAGCTGACTCCTGTTCCTCATAACATTGCTGGTATTTGTTATCCAGGTGTTTCATCCCACTTATAGGAAGAATGAAATAGAATGAACCTTGGATAATCACAAGGGTTTCTTGTCATTCAGAACCTGCACTGGCTTGGCTATTGTTGTATGATGACAGTATTTACTGCAAATACTGCATTATACATGGCTGTATGACCTTGTTAGAAAATGTCAGCATGTGCACGCACACAAAGTAATATCCAGGTGTTTCGCATGGTTCATAAAACCACAGCAACAATATATAACTTGTATTTTATGCTTATAATTTTTTTTAAAACTCACAGATTTGGGGCACTTGTGAGTAAAAGGCTCATCCACTGTAACTGTAAACATCTAAAAAATTATATGAGGCTCTGGGTTGAAGTAAAGTTTAAGAGCTTACTGTTGTTCACATTCCTCCAATAAGCCATGCATTATAATAGACCTACAGTGTCAATGAAGTTATCCTCTGGATATGATGCAACGCACACACACACACACACACACACACACACACACACACACACACACACACACACAAACACACACTCACGGATGTTTACAACCAACAGGAAGATGAACCTTGAATATTATCACTTCCACTCTTTAATGATAACCTTAAGCAATGCAATGGGATACTGGCAACTGCTACATAATATCAATCGATTCTATCCAGCATGCTTTCCTTGAGTAGTTTGGCTGAAATTACTTGTGCACTCAGAACTGAGCATTTCGAACAGACTGGCATATACCTACCACCATGGCAATCAATCAGCCTTAATCCAAAACCAATTTACTCTGCCTGAAGAGGAAAATATCTTTTAATCTCTAACAGACAATACCTGATTGCAGTGCAGAGCGTCAGTTGACAGTAAAATTGAACTGTGTATGCAATGGAACCCTCTGCTTATGTGCCACATAAAAGGTCCTTTTAATATTATTTAACGTTATCATTTTAGCATATACCATAAGCCCGAATGTCCATATGAACTGTGGCACATTCTATAAGATTTCCTGATGCTCAAAAGCCAATTCAACAAGTGAACTATATCTCTTGATCATTTAGCAGTAATATTTCACTTACATATGTGCAACTAAATTGAACTTCAATTCTGTTTATATGAATAAATAATTCTCTATATAAGAATTCTGTATATATGACTATTGGGTAGTCAATATGCTGAAAAGTCTCTTGCAGTAAAATGAGAGGTGTCATATTTGCAGTGTATTTTCTCTCTTGACTATGAATTTCATGTAAGAATCCATATCTTGCAAGGTGCAATTTCTTTTCCACCTCAGTGCTCATCTGAATACCAATCAATAATCATTTGTGATTTCAGACAGAACCGTCAGTGCAAAATGAGCAGCCATCCAGTAAATTCCCTGTCAAAATCCACATCCAATTAGCGAAACATTTTGTGTACAGCATATGATAGAGAAGAGAAGCCTTCTATTTTATCTTGCTTGCTATATAACAGCCCTAAATATAAAACTGAAATCTGTTAGTTATTATTTTCATCTAGCACCAAGTTATCAGTTGATCAAAAAGCACTGATATCTGAAGGCAGTGTCTATAATACATCTGACGCTACAAAAAAAATGGCCAGACAGTTTTTATGGACTAAGCAGTGCTAATAGAAATCATAGCAAATGTTATGAATGAGCCTGAAATCTCACTTAGCGTTTATGTTTAGCCATTGTAGCACTGTTTGGTTGAATAAAATGTATGCTTCACCGGACTCATTGAAGAACTTATTGTAGCTCCAGTGCAAGATATTATGGATGTCAATAAAGTGCCTGTGCACAGTCTGAGTTGTTACAGAATACTTTGCCTCCTACCATTCATGATCTTGATAGAAACTCCCCGCTAAAAGAAAGTATAATGCAATCACCATCCAGCTAATCATACACACAGGGCTCCCACAACTGTCCATCCTATACCGCTAACCCTACAGGGTTGCGGGGAATCTGGAGAATATCCCAAGGAGCATCGGGCACACTCACATACACATTCACACACCCATTCATACATTACGGACACCTTGGACATGCCAATCAGCTTACCATGCATGTACCAGGCTGGGGGTGGAAACAGGAGTACTCGGAGGAAGCCCGCGGAGCACAGGGAGAACATGAAAAGTCCACACACACAGGGAGGTGGTGGGAATCGAACCCCCAAACTTGGAGGTGTGAGGCGAACATGCTAACCACTAACCACCATGTTCCCACATAGTGAATACATTTCCTGCTTCATTACTATGTCCCCTATCAATTACATAGTACTGGGCATCACCTGGCTTTCTGTTCACATCCCCTTTATCTCCTGGAGTGATAGAGAATTCATGGCATGGAGCACAAAATATAAGTACCTACATCTCCTTACCCTACAGAACAACCTATGTACAAAGTCTTGAAATATATAAGAATGTTCAGATCCCTGCCTCTTACTGTGACATAACAAAGTTAAAGCCCCTGTCTTATCCCCACATCATCCCATAGACTGCCTTCCAGGAATATCACCACCATATTGTCAGGTCTACACATTCTCATTCTCTGAAACCTGTGCAATGGAGGAATATGTGCAGAAGACCGCCATTGGAGTACATCTGTCCTTCCACTTACCCACCAGCTGCAGGTTTCCTCTTGGAGATTAAGGTTGGATGCCTCTGACACTCAATTGATTACAGGGACCTTAGCTTAGTTTCACTTAAAACACTACAACAGGTATGTAGTACCCATATCTTCACAAAACTCAAAACAAAAAAATGCACAAAACAAAAGTGCATTATAATCACATCCAGATCAGGGAAAGGGTCCGAGCACTATGAATATCTGGTTATGTCTTATGGATTGGCCAATGCCCTCTCTGTGAATGCATTGCTTTGGCATTTTTATATAGTTTTCTGACAGTTTAAAATTGATGACATCCTCATATTATCCTCCTCAGAACTCAAGAACATCCAACATCAATGACTGATCTTTTCACAGATCCTTGAGAATCAACTCTATATTAAACAAGAGAAATGTTTCACAGACCCTTGTGGAAGGGGGGGAGGTGTTTATTATTTTTCAAACTGGGGTTTTATGCTAGACGTAGATGCATCAGAGTGTAGAATTGGAGCAATTGGTCTATGTCTGTGTCACCTTGTTGTTAAATCAGTATAACCGACAGACATTGCCTGACATTCATTCATGATAAACTCAGGGATCTGCTTCGCATGATAGCAGATGAATTCGATTTCCTCTTGGATTCTCATTGGACTGTTTGTCAGCACTGTTCTTACTACTAACTGCAGAGGAGCTCACAATATACATTTCGTCTGTGAGAATATCAAACATGTTTGAAAAATTTCAGAGAGACTATGAATGTCGCTGAAATGGCTCACACGATATGAGTGGTTGCTTTAAGTCTGTGACGTTGCAGAGAGTAGTTGCAAAGGTGACTGCTGCCCCTAAGTCTGTCAGCCATCCCTTTATGCTTCAAGAGGTCCACCGTCATTCCAGTTCACAAGACGCCTGTCATCTCCTATCCGAATTATTACCACCCTGTCATGCAGATATCCACTATCATAAAGTGCTTTGAGCAGAAAGTTAAAACCCATATCTGCACATCTAACCATGTGTATACTTTGCCCAGAGAGACAGGAGGTCATGCTAGTTATTGTAGCAATTGGATCTGAGGAATCTTTCAAATTCTTGATTCAGACATTCTGCTTTTTTGCTTGAGTATGGTATCTGGATGAGAGACTGACATTAATGTTAACATTATTGCTTTCCAGGCATGAGGTATGAATTGCACTTCCCTGCCAGAGATGATGTCTTCCTTCATGCATGTTAAGGGTGGGTGATCTCCAGAATTATAGTGTGACCTACGCCAACCAATTATAGGCTACTTCCTGACTCTCTAGTATATATACCTATCAGCAACACATTGCAAGGTCTTGCTACTTCTGAGCCTTATATTTATATGCTATTTGTGACCCCCATGCCTACTGTCTTGGTTTATTCTTTGGCTTAACCTTTGAACTGATTAAACTGTCTGCTTGTATTTTAACTACTTGCTGTTCACCCACAATGAATTTGGTTTGTGATTTCATACATGGATGCCTGGATTTCACAATAAACTTAAATAAGTCAGTGCTACCATAAGCACAAGTTGCTTTATTTATTTATATTAAAATCTTTTTGTTGTTGTTGTTGTTTTGTTGTTGTTGTTGTTGTTGTTTTTATTTATTTATTTATTTTACATATATAATGGTTTATATAATGATTTCAGGTTGTGCTTGAAAAGAAACAAGTAAAAAGGTTCATTACAATATAGTAGGGAACAGAGTAATAAAAATGTGTGAACACATTTACATCTACTTTGACCATGAATAAAATGAAAGGGGTAGGGCTAAGTTGAAAAAAAAGAAGAAAAAAAACCCCCATGCATTTAGTAGCTCCAGCAGCTCAGAAGGTTATGCTATAAATACTGGAGCACTTAGCATTGAATGAACACTATTAACCTTAATAGTCACTGAGGCTTGTGAAGATGACAGATTCTCAGAGGCAATGGTTCCTGATGTTGAGGGGAATTCAAGAGATAAAACTTAAGAAATGAGAAATGGGTTTATTTGCTCCTCTGTTGAGTGCCATCAAGGTAAGAACATATTAGCAGAATAATAATAATAAAAAAAATCAGTGCTTTTTTCAATAATCTATTTGACACAAGTGCAGACCATACTGGCAGTTCCCTATGACAGCATCCATGATAAGCATCACAGCCTTTTGCCAAAACTTGGGGCTGTGAAAATTGATTCAAATTGTGCTGAATCTCCTCGATCAATCCTTAGCGAGCAACTTTCCATTAAGAAGGAAAGGCCAGTGGTGAAGACATCAGTTAATTAGGAGAGCTAATTTCACACAAGAGTCAGGTTAACCACGTCTGTGACCTCAGTTTCACAGAATGCATCGTGGACTGCAACCATGGCCACCCAGGACTACACTTCCCAAAGCACACAAACTTTGTAATGCTTGCAGTTGCTGGACTTCTGACGACACTCACCTGTTGCCACACACACACAGACACACACACGCACACACACACACACACACACACACACACACATTAAAAAGGTCACTCACTTGCAAACACTTTGTGAAGTAAACACTCAGTTTATTTCTTCCTGTGACTATTCCTGTGATTGTTGCTCTGTTTATTTTACTTTGCCAGTTTTCTGTTTTGTTTAGTTGTTTTTTTTTCTCAAGTTTTTGCCTTAGCCCAGTTTATACTGTTTGTGCCTCGCCTGACCTACGCCTGTTTTGTGATTCTGAGCTTGCCTTTATGTTTTGGATCTGTCTGCGTGTCTTTAATAAAATACGCTCAACTGCAACTTCATACATGTGAGCCTCCTGTGATCTGACAACAAGCTTGATCAACTGCCACTCCTTAAAGTCTGATCATCAGCTATTGTTGAAATCATCAAATTTGGATATATATATATATATATATATATATATATATATATATATATATATATATATATATATATATATATATATATACTTTTTCTTTCTTTGTTAAATTTATTTTTTTGCAAATATAATACTCTATAGTAATAAATTAAACAAAGTCAGTATTTGGTGTGGCAACCCTTTGCTTTAAAAAAAAATTGTACTTGGTAGTGCCTTAGTGGTTGCTGCATTTGCCTCACACCTCCAGGGTTGGGGGTTCGATTCCCTCCATGGACCTGTGTGTGCAGAGTTTGCATGTTCTCCCCATGCTGTGTGGGTTTCCTCTTTGTACTCCAGTTTCCTCCCCCAGTCCAAAGACATGCATGGTAGGCTGATTGGTGTGATTGTGCCCTGTGATGGATTGGCATCTGGCATAGACTCCAGGTTCCCTGTGACCCTGTAGGTTAAGCGGTATGTAAAATAGATGGATGAATCTTGCTCTCAGTTCTTATTTTTGCACAGAACACCCGGCAGTCTATGCTTTTTTTTTGTCTGAAAAGTTCTCTTTCGTAATCTTTTGTTAGTGACATACAAACATTTTTCTGTAACATTTAATTTTCATTAAAACTTTAATGGAAAACTAATGTTTGGAAATCTAAAGCCTTTTTTACTAACTCCATAATGTAGAAGTCATAAAATAAAAATCCATTATACACTATTTACTACATAGGCCATTCTGTATAAATATAGAGATCATTATCTAGAGACCAAAGCGAGTGTGACAGACATGCACACTCATCACGAATTGTTGTTGCATATAAAATTAGTACATCAATATTAAGTAGACTAACAGTACAATCACGAGGCATATCGAAGTATGCCAGTTATCAGTCAAATATGTTAAGTGAAACCTTAAAAATACAGGTCAAATGCTGTTTTCTACATTAAATACACAACTAATTACTACCTCTAATATTTAATTGTAATTAAACTGTAATTTTTTTTTTACTTGCCTGTAGTTGTTTCATCCCCTAGAGTGTTCTGAAGTAAATTTCAAGCTGAAAAAAAATCACTATGCATTGTGATACTTTTGTGCAGTAGCACTGTGTTGGTGGTACACTGGATGTTGTATGGTTAATAATGTAGTACACTATCCAGTTAAAATGACTGTCCATTGAGAATTCATGGTATGCAAGGAACGGATTCAGACTCAACTCTGGTGTTTAGTTCCTCATTAGCATGTTAGCATTAATGCTGTGGAAAAAGCTCAAGGAGGCATGTCAGCTTATAATGAGAACTAGCCGTGTTAAGGTGACTTGCTTGTTATCTAATGCCCTCATGTCTTGAAGAAGCATTGAAGAAGGGACAAGCAAGACTCACACGTTGTGAACTCTTACCAATCAGCCAGGCTGAGGGCAGCAAATAGATGAATAAAGCAAATGAATAAACATTATGAACAAGTGACTTGTTAATCATTTTTGGGTGAATCATGTCATCACCTTTTGCATTCCTGTGCAAAACTGCAAATTAGGCATGAAGTTCATGCTCCTTAGTGCTTCAAAGCCGCTCGAGATGCAAATGAAATAAAAAGCGAAGAAAACACACTGAAGAAAAATAGAGCTGATACACATTCAAACTGTGAATCCTTACATCTCACCCCTGCCTTTATGCCCCCACCATCATCTCACCCACCCCTATTTTGTGTAGAAGCGACAGAGTCTCCTCATTCATGTTTTAATTGGCTGCTCACTTTGCTTGTTAGGTCCCAGTGGAGTAGTTAGCTAATCCTCCTGTGATGATCACATCAGATTTTGTTCTCAGAGGACCAGGGACACCAGGCACCCGCTTCTCACATCACACCCTATTGTACCCTCAGTTTTGACGATTCAGATGCCATCTCCCCAGTAACCAACTTAAACACAAAGGTAGGAAACACATTTTCCTGAAAAAAAAAATGGAAATTACATACCCCCACTTTTTGGGCAGCTTCAAAATCACTCTGATCAACCGCTGCACCTTTCGTGTCTGAAAACATCGGAATTTTAAGTTGGCTTAGGAAGGTGGAAGCAACAATGTGCCGAAGTAAGAAACAGTATACTAAGATTTCTAGGTTCTGTTAGAAGATTGTACAAAGACTACACATGGCCCATTATTTTTCATTTTTGAGGATTTGTCTTGTTCACATACTCCTCAGACATAATGGGTTGTGGTGATATTTAAAAGTTGTTAAAAGAAATTAGGTGTCTTGTCCAGTATACTGAACCAGATATATTGACACTCACCAACAACTTTATTAGGAACACCAGTACACCTGCTCATTCGTGCAATTATCCAATCAATCAATCACGTAGCAACAGGACAATACATACAATCATGCAGATAGATGAGCTTCGGTTAAACTTCACATCGAATATCAGAATAGGAAAAATGTAATCTCATTGAGACTTTGACTCTGGCATGGTTGTTGGTGTCACACAGGCTGGTTTGAAACATCCAATGAGCAGCAGATCTGAGGGTGGAAAAGCATTATTTGCTGAGAGAAGCTGGAGGAGAATAGCCAGGCTGGTTTGAGCTGAAAGGACTCAAATAATCACTCTTTACAACCATGTTGAGCAGAAAAGTATCTCCAAACACAGAATACATGAAACCATGAGGCGGCTGGGCTGCAACAGTGGAAGACCATATCAGGTTCCATTCCTGTCAGGAATTTGAGGCTACAGTGGGCACAGGCTTAGTGAAACTCTACAGTTGAAGATTGGAAGATCAAGTGCCTTCCTTTTAGCTCAAACTACAGTAGTATGGCCATTCTCCTCTGACCTCTCTCATCAACAATGAGGTTGGTTGGTTGGATGTTTCACACCAGCCTGTCCGGCACAAATAACCATGCCAGAGTCAAAATCACTGAGATCAAAATTGTCCTCATTCTGATGTCTGATGTGAACATGAACTGAAGCGCTTTACAGTGGTGCTTGAAAGTTTGTGAACCCTTTACAATTTTCTACATATCTGGGCAAGTCAAAGTCCTGACCTTAATCTAACAGAAATGTTGTGGAAGGACCTGAAGCAAGCAGTTCATGTGAGGAAACCCACCAACATCCCAGAGTTGAAGATGTTCTGTACTGAGGAATGGACTAAAATTCCTACAAGCCGATGTGCAGGACTGATCACCAGTTACCAGAAACGTTTAGTTGCAGTTATTCCTGCACAAGGAGGTCACACCAGATACTGAAAACAAAGGTTCACATACTTTTGCCACGCACAAATATGTAATATTGGATCATTTTCCTCAATTAATAAATGACCAAGTATAAAATTTTTGTCTCAATTGTTTAATTGGGTTCTCTTTGTCCACTTTTAGGACTTGTGTGAAAATCTGATTATGTTTAAGGTCATATGTATGCAGATATATAGAAAATTCTAAAGGGTTCACAAACTTTCAAGCACCACTGTACCTCTGTCTGCATGATTTTATGCATTACACTCTACCACATAATGGGCTAATTGCAGTGCACTAATTAGCAGGTGTACAGGTGTTCCTAATAAATTGTCATATATCATCATATATGAAAGGGATTAGAGTATGTGTGCGGAGATGAACACATCCTAGGTGAAGTGCTTATGAAGAAAACTGGGAGCAATTTCCCATTTCGATTCAGCTCGGATAAACGGTTTTGAAATTTGGAGCAAGATTTATACCGTTTACGGCATTACTGAATCTGCCAGACCACGTTATTACATCACTCTCTCATTGTCTGACCTCAGACTGCAGATATGAGGGGAAACTGACAGAAAAAAACATGTACACATCTTTACAACACAGCCATATGCCAAGTAATGTAGAAGAGAATGAAGAAACTTTTTCATTCAATGCAAAATGCTAGCTACTGTTATTATTTAAGACATACACTTGACAAAAAAAGGTGTAACCATAAAAGACCTCGCTAATCGTTTCACTTTGGAGCTGTCATCTACGGCAGCCATTTTGATGTTCTCTGTGCCTCAGCACTCTTATGGCTCAGATAAGTGATATTCTCAAAAGCACTCAAGTCATCAGTGAGGGAGAAAAAAGACGTCTGTGATCAGTGAGAGACCGACTTGGAAAACAAGTCAAATGCTGCTGTGAGTGCCTCATAAACAACACACTCTGTGAAATATTGAACATGTGACAAGGACCCACTGAGTATATGTGCAAGGCTTGTGATGCTTGTCACAACAGTCATATTTTTTTCTGTCAGAACATAGGACTAATCAGCCTAGGTACACATTTGTGAAAAGTCTCAATCTGATATAGTTCAAGTGAAACAATACTCTGTTTGAAACTGAGGCATTGACCTGAAGGTGTAAGAGCAATGGCAAATAGGCTTGATATAAATCACAACTCATTAATTGTTGATGCAAGTGCAGAGTCTTGGACCAAAATCATTTGGTTCCGGTCCAAGCCGTGATAGTGGACGCATAACAAATGGCCTCGCTGCCGAGGTAAATCTTCCATTTTGTTCAGTGCTATTAAACATGCGTACTAGAAATAAAACTCACCTCTTGCCTTTCCTACTAGTACAGAGGATGGACTTGCTCTCTACCACTTGTGCATTTTTTACTTGTCCTTTTGATGATTTTGTGTATGAGACATACTATAAGCCCCTTGAGAGAGTGACTCATAATAAAGAGAGATTTCATTAAACTGGGATTCACTACAGTCTGCCATGGAGTTAAATAAATTCTCTCAGCTCTTTTAGGAAGCCATGAAACTGGCACTAAACTGCTAACTTAGAAAAGCTCTATTTCCCTGTATCATGAGTGACAGAGTAGATATGCTATAATGACGCCTTTTAATCTATGTATATTAATACACCTGTACACCTGTTTATTTGCAATATCCTCAGCCAATCATGTTGCAGTAGCACAGTGCATCAAATCATTCAGATACAGGTCAAGAGATTGAGGTAATGAACACATCATACATTGGGGGAAATAAGTATTGAATGCGTCAACATTTTTTTCAGTAAATACATTTCCAATGAAGTTATTCAAATGAAATTTTCACCAGACATCAGTATTAACTCAAGAAATCTGCAAATATAAAGAATTCACAACATTAAAGTCCATAAATAAAGTTATGTGTAATAAAGTGGACTGACACAGTAAAAAAGTATTGGACATGCTAAGAAAAAGCAGTTCTCCAAGGCAAGGTAAGGCAAGGAACCAGCTGAAATCTGTAAGTAATTATACCTCCTATCTGTGCAAATTAATATCAGCTGGGTTAGTAAATTGATGGTGTATAAAAAGGCTTTTCATTACCAAGGTGTCACACAAGAAACATCTCATGATGGGTAAAAGCAAAGAGCTTTGCAACTTTATTTTTGCGAAACATATTGATGGAATCGGATACAGACGTATTTCAAAACTTCTGAATCCTCCAGTAAGCACCATTGGGGCCATTATCCGCAAGTGGAAGCAACATCACTCCGTCATCTACCGGCCATGCACAGGAGCTCCTCGCAAGATTTCTGACCAGGGAGTCAGAAGAATAGTCAGAAGAGTAGCCCAAGAGCCAAGGACCACACAGAGAAAACAATAGGCAATGCACTCCCCTGCTCACGCTCACCCCGCAAGACTCCATTACTAAAGAAAAGGCATGACGAAGCTCATTTAAAGTTTGCTACAACTCATTTGGACAAGCCTATGAAATACTGGGAGAGTGTAGTCTGGTCAGATGAGAGCAAAATTTAACCTTTTGGCTGTCATACTACACGCCATGTTTGGAGAAGAAATGACACTGCACATCACCCTAAAAACACTATACCAACAGTGAAGTTTGGAGGTGGAAGCATCATGGTGAGAGGCTGTTTTTCATCGCATGGTACTAGCAGACTTCATATAATTGAAGGAATGATGAATGGAGCCCTTTACGGGGAGATTCTTGAGAAGAATCTGCTGCCATCCACCAGGATGATGAAGATGAGATGTGGGTGGACCTTCCAGCAGGACAACCATCCAAAGCATACAGCAAAGGAAACTCTCAGTTGGTTTCAGAGAAAAAAAAAAATCAAGGTGTTAAAATGGTCCAGACAATATGTTTAGAAGAACGGGCCAAAATCACACCTGAATACTGCGGCAATTAATTTCTTCATACAGGAAATGTCTTGAAGCTACCATTACAAACAAAGGCTTCTCCACTAAGTATTAAATAAATTTCAGTTAGCGTGTTCAATACTTTTTTTCCTGTGTCATTCCACGTTATTACACATAACTTCATTTATGGACTTTAATGGTTGGATTTCTTTATATGTGTGGATTTCTTGAGTTAATACCAAAGTCTGGTAAAAATTTCATGTGAATAACCTCATTGGAAATATATTTACTGAAATTGCTGATCTCCTGGGATTTTTCTTTAGATATGAGAATGGCCAGACTCCTGCAGGTGGATTGAGCTGACAGGAATGTTATAGTAACTGAAATCACAACTTTGTACAACTGTGCTGAGCATAAAATCATCCCATAAAGCAACTAAGAACATGCTGAACTTTGTGGTAAACAGGGGAAGACCACAGATTCCCCTACAATCAGCCAAGAACAGGAATCTGAGGCTACAGTGGGTACAGGCTCACAGAAACCAGGCAGTTTAAAATTGGAAAAAGAACAGATGATGCTATTCCAAACAAGGCCATTTTCAGTGAACTTTTGAATAGATCTGTCGAGAAAAGGGTTTTTTTAAAAATAATTTTAAAAATGTACTGGACATATACCGTATTGGACACTATTTCTTATATACACTGTTGACATCCTTGGCAGCATTGCAAACTGCACAATTGAAGGGCTCCAGTGAATTAGTATACATATATACTGCATAGCACAGTAAAAAATCCACAGTGTGACATTTTGCCCTTTTATTCATTTTTTTTTTATCCCCACTATATTAATTTTCAGTTCCTTCTGTTTTCAAAATTCTTTTTTGTCTAGATGCGTAAATTTTGTGATTCATTTGCAACATCATAATTTTGTTTAACATTTCAAAATCATTTCCTTGTTTCTGACATTTCGCTATTTTATTTGTTACCTGTGATTGACATGAACTCCACTATCTTCAGTTCAAAATGTCTCACGTGTTTGCTTACTACATAGGGTAAAACTTAATGGGGCAGTAGAACACGTAATACACCATATGCTGAAAGAATGCTAGACACTGAAATGTGTATTTGCTTGTATTTGTTTTATTTTGCACTCAAAATAAACTTTCTTTCTATTATCAGTGAGATTGCACTCCTGGCATCATTTTGTCCACTAACTGTATGTCCACCGAGGGAGGCACATGAAAGTGTCAGACACATTTTAATGTTTAATAACCTATATGCCTGTTTTTGTCAATGAAAATCAATCTGCGAATTTTTTCTATAACCAGTCACCACCTTACAATGTCCAGAGAGGTCCTAATTGTGCAGGTAACATTATGTAATGGGAAATGAACACAATCAGTGTGCAGATAGTTCTGGATTTAGAGTAGTAACTGTGCTATGCCAGCTAATGTTCAGCTTCCCTGAAACAAGGCCCACTCAAAGGACAGTACCGCTAATTCAGTCTACTCATCATCTGTTTTTTATTATTTTGTACCATTTTCCCTTTTATTTTTTTACTATGACACAGTGGTTTAATAGAAATTTCTGTGTCATAATCAGCCCATGAGCCACTGCACCACGTCACATATCCCATTCACCTGTTTCACGTTTAGCTCATTAGCACTGTGTATATATAGTCATGTTCAGCACTGCACTGTTGTCTCGCATTGTTTGTTCTGTCCGGTTGTATCATGTTATGCTCGTCTTTGATCCATGTAAGTCTTGTGTTGTGCTTTGTTTGTTACTTTATTAAACATTTCACTTATATTCTGCAATTGCATCTGCCTTTAAATCCAAATCATGACACAATGCTGCTCCTTGTTGCCTTCCCCCTACACAACGAATATATAGCTACCACTATTCTCAACTCCAAAACAGGGGTAGCCTCCAGATAATTGCTTCAAACAAATGAGCTGTTGAAGGTCCATTAGGCCAGCGTCTTGCTTGGCTAATAGTGTTCAGTGATATGAAAGATTGCTGGAAGGGATTCTGCCATGGAACAGATGGGGCCATCCTCTCACAGCTGTAAATGAGAATTCAGAGTGGATCCTGAGACTTTACCTTTACCTGAGCTCTCGTGACAAAAGATGGGACGGTAACGTCTCCGGTTATGTCACACTTCACGAAATATAAATGCCCTCTGTTCAGTACATTTGGATGTAATTGCTCACGGGTGCATGTTGTCGTACCCATAATTACACAGGTGCAAGGAGAAATGTTTTAATGGTGCAAAAATACTGCCATCACAATTAAGAAAAGGACTTATGAGCTATTTGTTCATTTTATTACCAAATAGATAATTATTGGAATCTTGGTCCCTGGAGGTTATTTATTTATTTTTATTTTATTTTAGGTATTTCTTTAAATGGAAAACGCATTACTTTCGGTTAGAACCAGGGACAAATGCAAGAATCTCATTTCTCACTTTGCTCCTTTCAGCTGTATTTATAAATGTTGCTGAATCGTTAACATGTTCACAAAGGTGTCAAACTGGTAAAACATCACTCACACACTTGTCATCTGACTGAAAATTCCTTTGGGTTCTCTGCTCCTCAGTCAGAATTTCATCTTTCTCGGAATCTCCTTCAGTGTGTGTGAGTAATGATTGAAAGGATTGCTCCTCTGGGGTCAAAACAGCACACACCTCCTCTAGTAATGAACCAAAGGCCAGTACTGGTCTAAATATCTTTCAGCAGGTTTGCTTGACAGAAGCATTCCATGAGTAGTCAAAAGTAGCCCAAAAACTTGCCTCATGGTGAATAAAACCAGCCCAATTGTCAAAATCTGACCACCCAATCCTTGTATACACTTAATACAATTATGACCATTATACTGTCATGTATAGAAATAACGGCCTACTATACACCTATTAACCAATCACTTTTTAAAACATCCAGTGGTTTTCCACAAAACCATTTAAAATGGTTTTGCAATATTATAGACACTGTGATATATAAACAATACCCAAGAGAATGAATAAACCTGTTCACTCATGTAAAACAAGCATACAGAAGTAGTTTACTACTGTCGTTTTATCCAATCATAATGCACAATTTTATCTGTTAATTCACAATATATGCTGCCCTCTCCTTGCTGCAGTCCAGGTTTGATTCCCGTTCAGGGAACCAATCCCAGCCACTGCAGGGTTGCACAAGCTCAGTGTCGGTCCCAGGCCCGGAAATGGGGATGGTTGTGTCAGGAAGGCTATCCGGTGTAATAACTTGTGCCAGAATCAAAATATGCAGATGGGTGATCTCCTGTGGTGACCCTGAACATGAGCAGCAGAAAGAGGGAAAAAAGAGTACGCATTTACTGTTTGCATAAAAAATAAAAAAGGCTACCTATTTAGCTTGCAAAAAAATGGAGATATATATAGTCGCACACAGCGATCTGCGGGGTCCAAATACCTTTCACAAACAGCAATGTCAGTGATCAGTTCTTGCCAAGTTACATGGAACACTCAAGGTACATGATAGCTCAATGTTAACACTGCTAAATACCTTGTAGGAAATCTATTTATAAACACTGTACACACAATGCTGCACAACACTGAAATTCAGCTCTATCGGGCAGTGCCTGAAAAACAATTATTTGAACGTAGCTCCACCCCTATGGCCACCCACACTGCAAAGATCTCACCATGTTTTTTTGATAGTAATTGAGTTACAGATTCTACTGAATATTTTGATATCAATTTTGTGAAGATACACCAAAAATCCCAGGGACTGCATTGCAAAGTGGGTTTTGTAATTTATGTGAATGATCTTAAATTTGATTGGACCAGGCAAAAAGGTCCAGTATGGCTTGAGCTACTGAACCCAAAAAAGAAAGAATTCCTCAGACCCCTAAAACCCCTAAGACCCCTATTAAAGTCATGTATGCAAAACATCCACCCACCAACCCATGGACCAAAAAAATTGAAGTCATAATTTACCAATTCTGCTGTCAAGTTGCAGACCTAGCAACCCTGAATTTCAGGCCAAATACCATTCTAGTGACAGGCACTCTTGTCTCTTTTAATTATTTTTTTCATGTAACATTTATTTTAGTCCAGAAATACTTAATTAGCTGTTCCTTTGTGAATGATGCAACACGATCTTTTGACTATTGAGCTTGGTGTAAAATTGAGAATGAAATCGTTTAAAGTGAAAAATAAATAGCATTTCATTAGGAGTAAAATTGGTTTAGTGCATGCGTGTCAGTGTTGTGTGTGTGTGTGTGTGTGTGTGTGTGTGTGTGTGTGAGCTCATGGGTGTAGCAGTAACAGGAGGGTGGAAGGGGGTAATGATTTTTTAGAGTTTCCCAGGGTGTAGTTAGAGAGGCAACAGAAGGCAGCCCTGGCAGAGTTCTCGGTTTCGATTATGTATACTCTTTTATTCAATCATCGCATCGCTCTGTGCCTGACATTTGGTCAATAGTGCAATCTTCTAGTGATCAGAATACGCCAGACGGCCTGCCACACAGAATTCCATTAGTTTTGCTTTCAAGGGATGCTCTTGAACAAGATATCTAACTGGATGTACTATAACAAGAACCAGTTCTCTTTTCACACTCACTTATTTCACAGGAACGTCATCTGAATTAGACATTTAAACCACTCTGAACTGTACATTGGAGTGTGTGCTTCATTCTGTTTTGGGATTATGTATTAAGGGTTATGTATCAAAATCAAACATAAGCCAATCACTTCACACGTCTGTTTGAATGTTTGATTTGAATTAAACATGATGTCCATAAAAAAAGTTATATCCATGCATCGTGTCCATAAAAAGTTAAAAAGTATAATCCTCAAAACAGGAAATGGACAGGTTTGCACCAATGCACGATCAATTATCTAAACAAATCCTAACGTGCCAGTGGAGTGTACATTCATTACTAAAAGTCTTTGTATCCTCTGAGTTTTATTAGACTTAGATTTAGACTATTCACAAGGTTTACGGCAGCCTTGAGCTTTAAATGAGGTCTGCCTTGCACACAAAGCAGGGATAAATCAAGGTAAAAGTGCTTTTCAATGGTGACATACAGTATTGTGCAAAAGTCTTAGGCACATGCAAAGAAATGCTGTAGAGCAAAGATGCCTTCAAAAATAATTAAATGAAATGTTTCTCCAGGGAAAAAAAAATACTATGAAGAGCAGTAAACAGTAATAAATGAAACAAGGGCAATATTTGTTGTGATGGCCCTTTCTTTAAAAAAAAATAGTAGTTTCAGGTAGAATTTGTGCAGGTTTATAAGGAAATGATCTGTAAGTTTTACTGAGCATCTTGCAGAACTAGTCACGGTTCTTCTGGAGAATTTGACTGTCACACTTGCTTCTTATTTTTGGAGCCAAACCCAGCAGCCCATTGTGTTTTTGGTCTGAAAAGTGTCTCTTACCATGTAAACTGCTGCTTTCTTTATTAACATACAAACATTTTTCTGTAACATTTCATTTTGTGCTGGAAAATGAATGTTTGGGAATCTAAAATGTTTTTATACTGACTCAATAATGTAGAAGTCATAAAATTCAAATCTGTAACAAAGTCTGTGCTAAAAAAAATATAGGGTGCCAAAGACTTTTGCACAGTTCTGTATATCACTTGCATATGGAGGTCACATTTCACTCATCATGCACGGTACCTAAAAAGCTCTGCATTTCTTTAGTTGCTCTAAGTGTGTGCCAATGCGTGCCAGTAACTTTCTCAGTAGGTCTCAGCTACAGAGCAGGTTCGAGGCTAGCACAGCTTTGTGGAAATTATTTGGATATGTTTAATAATTAACCACAGCCAGTGCATCTCATTCAGCTTTGTATCACTCCTAACAGTGCTTATGAGACAGTCATTGGATCTCTCTGGCTCACCACTGTGTGAATATTTAAAGGAGGCAATATGAATAAATCAGCATCCCACAACAAGATGCAAGGCATGTACTGTAGGTGAGTTTGGATTATGGCAAAATATTGAGAAAGGTTACAATAATCAGGAAGAGTAAACAGACCATACAGAGTGAACATCTGGCTAGGAATCAGGTTTGTTCTTGTTCCACCAGTCAAACACTTTCAAATTAATTTCTACTTTTTAATTTGGTACAGACCTTTTATTAGAGGAATCTAATCTCTCTAGGGTGGGGTGGGGGCGGTTTTGTTGATATGCTGAGTTCAGGCTTTCTACTGTGATGAGAAAATCAGAAGTATAGCAGCAACACATATTTATCCAGCCTCCAGGCCTAGTAGTTAAAACGTGGTTATTAAACCAACAGCGACTGTTAAATTTACATCTCTGCAATAGCACGCAAAATGTGTTCTGTTTGATTCAAGCTGTCAGCACTTTTAAATAAGAAAGTTAACACTTGTGAGTGGCACAAATGAAACTCAAGCCGAACACTCAGCAGGGCTCAGCAATCCCACTTTGAATTAAGAACAGCTGTTTACACGCCGCTGCCACCTTTAACTTTTTCAAGCCCTCATTCAAAAGATTTAACGTGAACATTTAAGGCTTAAGGCACTATTTATAGACACACCTGTATGAAGGCGCGTGCAAAGATGCATTTCTTGTTCATTAGCCCTCATTGCTTCTGTGACACATCTGAACAGATTTTCACAAACAAACAAACAAACAAACAAACAAACCAGTGCTTGGAAGTGGAAAGAAAAAAGTGCTAGTACTCCCCTTGGCGTGTGTATTGGCCGGTATGGGCTAATCATTAAGTATTACAGTCTGAATTTCTACAGTGATTAAAAGATACTAGGTAATAAAAGATAAAAGATAATAGTTTGGCAAATGGTTGTCCCTTTGAGTAAATAAATTAATGTCGTGAACAACAGCAATATCTGCTGTTGTTCACAACATAAATTTATTTACTCAAAGGGACAACCATTTGCCAAACTATTCATTTTATAATATAGAAGAATAATATAGAATAATTTAATAATGCAATATCTGTATGATACTATATACTATTGATTTTATTATTATTATTATTATTATTATTATTATTAGTGTGTGTGTGTGTGTGTGTGTGTTAAACAGAAATTTGTTGCATGTAAACACCGTATTCAGAAAATCCACTGAAAGGAGATATATATGCATGCTCAGTTCGCAAGGAATTATGGGTGCTAACAGATGTTTAGCTGTAGGCTAGGTATTTAGGAATGGCAACTCAGGCAAACTTACAACAACCGTGTATACAGGGATAATCTGATTCCTGTACACATATAAACATCATATTCTGAATATGGCTTCAACCCGAATATAGACCTTGAGCAGAATTTGATGTGCTTGTAAACGTAGTCACTGTCTGACTCGCACATTCTCTCTGAGCCCTTTTGGAGCCAGGCCAACATTATTGGCATTAATGTTACTTAACATTAATGTTATTTTTCTTAGACTAGCATTAACGTTATTTATCTTGAGACAAAAAAAAAAAAAAATCTTGAGACTTGTCAAGAGAATGGGAACAGGCGCGCATCACATAGTGCCCCCTGGATAATGTAGTTTATGCAGGGTAATAATGAATCACCCAGAACCTGATATGGAGAAGGCAGAAAAGTACACCACAAGAAAAGTCACAGTACACCAAAGAGTAAAATGTAGTAAATAGTGTCGGTACTGCATACCAGTGAGAACCAGCCCACTTTGAGCACTGAAACAAACAAACAAGCAAAAAACATATATTCAATTACATCTCCTGATTCCTAACTCTAAGGTATGAGGTTTATTGAATGAGGTCACCGTATATATCATATCTTATACTGAATTTCTTTATTCTGATTGACCTGACAACATTGACTAATGTTCTTACGTCAGAAATTCTGACTAGTTCTAGCTACGAGGCAAATCACAGGTTTATATTAATGCACTCATTCTAACATGTTAATAGATCCAAATGACATGTATGGTCATAATTTAAGACTAATAATTTAACAGATTTTTAAAACATGTTGTTTAATAAAGAAAAAAAAATGATATGGTGAAGCTTTCTGTAAGGAAACCTTTATTTAACGTTCATGGAAGGAGTCTCCAGTGTCAGCACTTTGTAACAGTTAGAGATAAAGCTGCTCATTTAAGTTTTCACCTACAGGAAAGTCTGGGAAAGACAGTCTTTAAGCTTTTTTGTGTGGTTTCTCTTTAACAAGAGAATCTTTTTAACTTCAAAAGAAAATGAGGCAGCTGCCATAATGTAAGTGATAATATGAACTAAAGTCCACAAAATTAAATGTGATTATAAAAGGACAAAAAGCACAAAATGTTACTCTAATAAACTGTATGCGCTGGCAAATTGCTGTGTAATAAAAGGAATACAATATGGCAGGGCATGCTGTTATCATATATCATATCATCATTATGAGAATGATCAAGTTTAGTCTTCATCTACCATGAGCTATTCTTTTTAAAGATAGCGATATAGTGATATCAAAAGAGTTAATTTATAATGATAATGCCTTGAGGAAGCCTGTGGGTGGATCGGGCCCAGTCAAAGAAGAGAACTGCTGACACCAAAATTCTTTAATCATCCTAGTCCAAAATTAAGCTGGAAAGTAAAGTAATGCAAACAAAGAATAAGCTTTCACCCCTAAAGAATTTTACCCACTTTTAACCATGACTATGCTATTCATTGAAGTCTAATATTATATCCCAATGGCCCTCTGCAGGGCCAATCAATAATGTATCCCAGAGTTCAATTTGAGAGCAATAGTGATTCTTCATAAAACACTTAATATTGCAGGCAGCCGTAGTTTGGATCCGGCGCATGATGGAATTATCGGACACCATAATCAGATGCTAGAGCCTGAGTGGTCACCAAGCACAGATATTCATGTGCTGGGAAGAAGGCTTAATATTGCTGGGAACATTAATGGAAGAGGAAAGGTGAGCAAATATCTGGTGAGATAGTATGGCCACTATCAAGCAGTTAAACGATTTCTGAATAAACCGCATGTCAGTAATGGAAGGAGCCCTAAGCAATTGAGAAAGTTCTGCTTTATTGACGATTTACATAGAAATTGCCTTATTTTAGATTTGATATGGACCTTTACTTTATACATTATTATCTACAACTCCGTGTCCTTTCTATAAGATGATATGGTTCTGATTGGAATCGCACACAATCAGCGCTGAAGAGCACCTTTACTGAAGGAAGCATTTCACAAGTTCAATGCCTAATGTTGTCATTAGGTGTTTAATTAAAAATGCAAAGTGTTTTAATCTGTGAAACCACAAAGCCAATAATGGTGTGATAACAGTGAAACATAACATAACAAGACCACATAATCCCTTATTGATAGAAACCTAATAGTGGATTTTGTTCTCACTTAGTGCTAGAATGTTTGTGCAGCAAAGTCCAGAAGAGTAATTATTATTTCAGGAGAACAAATATCACCCCTTGGGCTCCAATTATTTTCATGCATTGTATCCTACTGCAACTGACGGGGCATAGTTTTTTTTCTTGAGGAATGGTTTTGCGTTTAATCATCTTATCTTTCACCTTTTCTGCATTTTCTTACACACTGTGCATCAAACACTAAAATAATGAGAATTATTTATTACATTATTGAATATATATCTGATCTCTTCTTAATAAGAACAATTTTCCTTGGTGTATTCTTTTGGACTAATGCACTAGCAGGGCCTTTTCGATATTCTGAGCGAATGCCCGAATGATTAATAATACTACATTAAGACTAAAATCAGCCTTGTTGACGTGAAATAATGAGACATTAGATATTAATGCACCGACTGCATCGGCACTGTTTTAGGCTGCCTCTGTGGATAAGCAGTACTATCTACAGAAACATGGCTGAAATGGAGATGAGGCTTGTTATTAAGCGAGACATTATCGTAATTGTGTCAATTTGTCCTGAAAAAAGATATCGACAGACCATTTTCATTTGCCCTCAGCCAAGCTCTTCTAGATATTCAGCAATCCGGGCCTTCAGAAAGCACTTGCTATGCAAAAGTCGTCATTGTCAAAGGCAACTTAAAGTATATACCAACTAATTGGCAGCAACATAAAAGGGGGAATTGAAAAATGACAGAAGACATGCTGCGTCCCAACCCCCGTTTGAAATTTGGCGAAATGTTTTCCCATATAAAAGGGAAACAAAGCATTCGCTCGTTAATGATGAAAGAGTTGCCCAAGTCCCCTGTTGATTGACGATCACTGAGATGTATGACACCTCTCAACTTGTCATGGAGGAGTTATTTGTACTCAGCTGCGATCCGTTCTGTGAGGAGAGACCAGATGTCCCGTCTTAATTAGGCCTGCAGTGATGTTTTTAATGACTTCTACCCCATTACGGGCGGAGCGCACATTGGCGAGAATGAGAGACGAGCTCTGAATCTTCTTTCCTGTCGATGTGTGTGTGTGTTTACATGTGTGTGTGCATGCACTTGATGCTCTTTGCACGATTTCTGACACATCGAAACTCACTAACGAGAAGCAGAGTCTAAGGGCTTGACGAAAGAAAAGTTGAGAGCTAAGTCAACTGAGTAGAAATGCAACTTTTCTGCTTAATCCCCTTTTGGAACTCATTTTGTCATCACATTTATGCATACGTGTTGTGTAATGTGTTTAATTCATGGCGCCTTGTTGAAAGAAAATAGGCCAGGAGAGTTGCTAGACGCTTGCTCCTTAAACAATAATATAATGTGCTCAGAAGGAATTTAATTTCTCTCTCCTGGAAAGCTCATGAGGTACACTTACACTTTCATACTGCCTAAGATCACAAATTCTGACTTCCTTCATAGAGAACCACAGACACAGTGAACGATGCCTGTTCCACAATTCCCACTCAGCCTGAGAGGTTTGTGCAAGGCAGTTGGGATGGTAAGAAGCGGATAAAATATGAACATGGCATATTTTAAATTATATCTTCCCCTCTAATGTGTCAGTGGGATACATCTGGAGAGTAGTGTTTGAGGCTGTTAAGGTGTGAATAGGGCTATGTGTATGAGCACCTGCCCAACGCCGAGAGCATGCAAATCACTGCGAGGTAAAGACTGAAAGAAGTTTCTCAAGAAACCATATTGCTTTGCTATAATGAGAGTATAAAATGTTATTAATATTTTAGAACAAGGCCTATTTTTCATTTCTGAAACCCACTGTGGGGCTTCTTTTCAAAGAGTTTCACTCAAAACCCAATGGGAGATTCAATTGACTTTAATCTTGCATTCGTTTGAAAATTTGAGCCCATTAGTTAACTTTGCCTTTTCTATGCAGTTTTCATTGCATTTCAATGAAGCCGCTTTCCTGTGGTGTTAAAATACTAATAGTTGCTTCAAATAGTAAATGAGGGGCAGAACGAATGGGGTGGGGTGTGTATAAGAGAGCGTGAGATGAGAAAGAGAGAGAGGCTGATCTAAAATATTTATATAAAACATCTGTGTTTTTATGGGAGTAAAAAAACAGCCCATGCACAGGCCTTGGGGTAAAAGAAAAAAAAAATCCAATACGCAGCTGCAAGGTACAGAAATCAAATATTTATATCCTTTAGTGAATAATTTGTGGATTGAGATGCAACTGTTAAGCATTCCACACCATGCCCGGCTCTCTGACAACATATCAATTGCGTCCAGGTGCTGGCGCTAATTGGCCGAATGCATTGTGGTTCACAGGCGATGGGGAGGTCAGGGGACTGGCCGTAATCAAATAAAGAGAAGAGCTGAATAATTCTCTTTGAAGTGAGACACACCTCACGAGCCGGACCTGCTCTAATTGCTGGTACTCAGCACGTGGCCATTCCCTGCTGCCTGAGAAGATGAAACTCACCTCCTCTCTCCACCTGTTCCACTCACCAGGGCCCTGCATGGACACATGCCTCTGGGAGAGGAACTTAGAGCTCTGGCCGCAATGCCAACTTCTCACCAACCAGTTCCTCTCAGCTCTCCTCACTTTAACTGTCAGAACATTGTGAGGTAGCTTCTATATCACTAACACAATCATTATTGCATTCAACATTTCACATCGAGGTGAGACTGCCATGGAGTGCTTTGATTATGAACAAACCTCAGTAAGAAATACTTTGAGTCTTCCAACGACAGTGCCACCTGCCTTAAAGATCTCATTACTTATATTCACCATACAGGAATATAAATGTTGATCTCCATCTGTGTTTCAGTAAGACAACCAATATGTGAGAGCTGCTTGAAAAGAGGGTTTTGATTTACTTCGAGTTCTCTTGCAAAAATAAAGAAAAGGGCCTCTTCTAGACTGTCTGGCCCATGCACTGGCCTTGAATAAATGAATTATGTCCTTATGCTTTTCATCACCTGATAAACAGCTCGTCTTCGCACCCAGACTCCCCATTAATGAAAAAGTAGGTCAAGAGCAGGGGATTTAAAAGGCACAGCCAATACACCTCTTCTCTCTGCTCCTCTGATGCCTTTAAAAAAAACCTGCAGAGTAGCAACTCAGCCCAGCGGTTTATCACGCTCCTAACTCAGCAGCGGCTTCAGTTAAATACACATGAACATCAAAGGGTGCAAGTGAAGCATGTTATTTTGGATACACTTTTGGGCTATTGTTGGTTGAGACACAGCTTATAGCCATGAAGGCAGAGTTCAATTGCTCACAGCGTTCCAAAGTTGTACATTAAGGTGTTCCATTATGAGCTGAGTATAGCAAGCAATAAATGCAATGATGCAGAAAAGACTTGATCTATGGATCGAGTAATTTAGCTGAATAACACAGTCCTTTCTACATTCTATTGTTCATGTAGAGATTAGTAAAATGAGTGATTTTGTGTATAATTTGTGTTTCCATTGTATGCAGAGAAGTAAAAAGCCTGGACCAGCCTGCTCAGCTTTGGTTATGATGGAACATAAGAGTAGCCAATGGACATTATTTAGAGCTGTGGTCAACAACCCTGTTCCTGGAGATCTACCTTCGTGAAGACTTTAGCTCCAACCATTATCGTGCCCACCTAACCATCGAATTATTACCATAAGAAGGTCTTGATCAACTAAAACAAGTGTGTTTGATTTTGGTTGGAGATGAAACCTGCAGGAAGGTAGATCTCAAGGAAGAGTGTTGGTAACCACTGATTTAGAACATAAAGGATGTTTTGATACTTGGCCCAAATACTTGAGACTGTACCTGGGATCTGAGTCCATTTAGAGGCAAAAAGTGTGTGACAAAATTTTACTAGAAACTAGTCTCAGCCTCAGACACCCACAGCTCACTGTACAGTGTACAAAAAATTTTGTACACTTTTCTGGCCACAAGCTTCAGAATCTCAGAACTGAGCTCACAGATGCCCACAATTGGCTAGTGTAGCTCTGATTGACAGGGGAGAAAGTAACAGCATCCCTCCCACCCAGACAGCATAACCAATTTTGCTCTTTCAGATTCCCAACCATGGATGGCTTTGGAATTGCGACACCAACTAGCGGATTTCCAGCCATGTTCAGGTGGACCAGAGCTTTTCTGGAATCCACCTGGTTCTACACTTACTTTTCAAATCTGATTTGACCCAACTGCAGGAAGTGTACCAAACATGTTGTGCCTCAGAGCTACAATGTATTCTGGATATTAAACACAAAAAAGTCATGATGAACACAGGTTGCGAAAATATTGATTACATTATTTATTTGTGCTATTACATTTTTATTTCATATTTAGCACAGTTTTGGTGTACTCCATGCTTGGGTAATTTCTGTAGTTTATGACTGCAGATTTGTCCAGCCTCTCTCATTCTCCCTTTCCTACTTGCCTCTCAGTCAATGTTTCCTTTTTACTTACTCTGTTTGGTTCAGATGCAGTGTGAAACTAAATCTGACCAACTAGGACAAAAGTATCGATTTCACTCTGATTTGGACTAGGCAAATGGACTGACAGGTGAGAAAGCATCCAGCATGCAAAATCCCCCAGGAGACAGTTTTATAGTGCATTTCAGGTGCCTACAAATACCTTGTGTGTTGAGGTTACCTTGACAGTCTATAAGCTTTTGCAGAAACATCTCCACCAGGAACTTGAGTTCAAGGCTTCTGGATGAAACTTTTTTTTTTTAGTCCTCTAGCACCTCAAATGATTCATAGAGGAACTCAAATGGAATGACCAAGTTGTTTATGTAATCACTGTCCATGAGAGTCATGAGTGTGTTGGGATTTGCTTGTCTGAATATGACATATCCTTCAATATATAGGTCTACCAGAAAGATTTCATAAAAACCCAACCACTTTGAATGTTTATTGCAATTAAACTCAGTTTTGTTGGTTCTCCTGCTGTATTTCAGGAACTAATATTCTGAACTGAGTTTTTTTAATCAGTTCCAGTCTTAAGATATTATTGCACATTGCACTATGGTCGCTGTTAGTTATTAATTAGGAGAGCTCTCAGATTCAGCATTTTCTCGTCAATGCTACCTTCGTGAGCTAGAGGAAACACAACCTGCTTGACACAAAAAATGTTGTAAATAATGCCCCCTCATCTCCTTTCTCTTTACTCTTTACCGGAATGTCACCAAAGCACTTCCTTCTAATATCAGAGTTGCAAAATCCTATTACATCAGTATGTGAATGTTGAAAGATATTTTTAATAAGTATGTTTTGCTATTTACCCCATGTTGTTAGCATATGTGCCTCTAAAATTTATTCACCATGATGCTAAAGGTTGCACAATTGTTGTCAATAAACCAAGTAAGAGATATTATATTTTTTGACCTCGGTTATTTTTTAGAGATTAAAAACTTAGTGTTTCTCATCATATTGCTTTAGGGTTGTATTTAGAGTTGGTGACTTAAATTAAAAAATGTCACAAATATTTACGCTGGGAATGTTCTCTGTATTCACACTCGGCTTACATAGATGCTTAATGTGAAGTTTTGGCCAGAAAGGACCCAATTCAGATTATGAAGAACACCTATGTGCAGTTCACACCTCTAATACTGTCAGAACTTCATTGCGTAGACTTCTCAGGACAGGAGTTTTCAGTTTTGTCCAGACTAATGCCTTTAAAGACAAGCACTTTCCTTAATCTATAGGACATTTGGAAGTTTACTGAAATGATTGTAGCTGGCATTGAAGCATGTATTTTATAAGCATATTACTACATAAGCTACAGTATGTTATGTGCTAACAAGTGTAAGTCGACTAGCCATAGATAAACAATTTGAGCATTAGTGCTAGATTTAAAGGTGTTGTTTTGCACTGTTGTACATATTTTTTATATTCATTCATATTTGACTTCAGTTTAAGTTAGAATTAGAACATTATAATATTTATCGTAACTGTATAGCATAAAAGGCGTACTAACATATAAAGGATTTGGAAAAGTATTTGGATGTGTGCATTGTCTGTTTATGAAAACTTAAAACGTATGTGTGTGCGTGTGTGTGTGTATAACATACGTATACATATGTGTGCGTGTGTGTATATGTATGTATGTACATATATGGTGCAGTGAAAAAGTATGAAACTGCATTCATAATGGGGTTCAGCTGGACTAGACGCAACCTGGCCTGATTACTGCAAACTCTGTTCAATCAAATCAACACTTAAATAGAACTTTTTCAACAGCATGAAGTTGGTTACAAGGTATTCCCCAGTAACACTCTATGCCAAAGTTGAAAGAAAATCCAGAAATTATTCGGAAGAAGGTGATTGAAATACATCAGTCTGGGAAGGGTTACAAAGCTATTTTAAAGGCTCTGGGACTCAAAAGAACTACAGCGAGAGCCTTTATCTCCAAATGGAAAAACCCGGCACAGTAGTGAACTTTCCCAGAAGTGGCCGACCTTCCAAAATTCCTCCAAAAAGTGGAGTCACAAAAGAGGACACCATCCAGGAAGTCACAAAAGAGACAAGGACAACATCAAAGGACCTACAAGCCTCTCTTGCATCAATAAAGGTCACTCTTCATGACTCTACTATCAGTAAGGCACTGGGCACAAATACCATCCATGGAAGAGTGGTGAGGTGAAAACCACTGCTAACCCAGAAGAACATTGAGGCTCATCTGAATTTTGCCAAAACACCTGTGAAAAGTGGAACTGTTTGGAAGACAGGGGTCCCATTACATCTGGCATAAACCAAACACAGGATTCCACAAAAAGAACATCATACCTACAGTTGAGCATGGTGGTGGAGGTGTGATGGTGTGGGGATGCTTTGCTGCTTCAGGGCCTGGGCAACTTGCAATAATGAAGGGAAACATGAATTCTGCTCTCTACCAGTAAATCCTGAAGGAGAATGGTCTTCAGTCCATAGGTTGAAACTCAAACAAGCAAGACAATGATCCAAAGCATAGGCGTAAGTCCTAGTCCTAGAATTAAGTGAAAGACTGATCTCCAGTTATCGGAAGCATTTGGTTGCAGATATTGCTGCTAAATGTGGCACAACCAGATTTTAAGTTTTAGAGGGCAATTAGTTTTTTACATGGGTGATAGGTGTTGAATAACTTTTTTTTGCTTCAAGAAAAAATCAATAAAAACTGTATGTGTTTACTCAGGTTGCCTTTTGTTTTATGTTGCATTTCGTTTGAAGATCTAAACTATTTAGTATGAGGTATACACAAAAACAGAAGAAGGGCAAATACTTTTTCACAGCAACGAAACCTTTTCTTTACAGTGCTCCTACAGTTTCTCCTTTATCCCATTGGGCTTTATGTTGGCACCTGCACCAAGAGAAGTTCCTTGTACTGTGTGTACTCTGTAAAGGTTCTTATTTTAACAAAGGTTCTGATTTTACAGTATGATTACCCAACTGTGTATAATGGCATGGCATTGAGTTACCCGATTTCCTCAGTGCTGCAATCAGGCTACATTTTCTTCCAGCACTTTCCTTCATTGTGCTAATTGTGGAAGTCTGCCTGTTTCTACGCAACAAGCCCCCATGTTCATCTTCTGCATTACCTGGTTCATGTCCACTAGTTATGCTTGGTATTTATTCTCTGACTGTCTCTGGTTGTATAAAACAGGCCAAGCAATGACACATGTGGAATCTAATACTTTAACAAGCAAGAAATATGTGTTTGAAAATTCCTCAGGAGCCAAGTCAGGTTGTGAGCATTAGAGTAGCCTCAAATGGGATGGCAGTGTGGTGATTTGAGCTATTCCATCCACATGGTGTTAAACCTGCAGGCCTGACAGACCTGAGGGAGAAGGAGATGAGGCTCTGTTAGGACAGAATTACCGCGTGGGGTCTGTATCGAAGCCTGGCCATCTCGGCACTATCCCTGTCTGCATCCAATTTCAGCGTGAACGCTTACTGTTAAACCCCCATCAAACAGACACGAGCCGGCACAAAGGAAAACCTCATCTCCACGGGAAACTAATCCGTCGGTGTGCGCTCTAAGCCTGTCAGGGGTTTTTTTTCCATTAAAAGAAGTCATCACTCATTTTTGCCAAAGATTAAAAGTATGGTTAAATTGAGAAAATCCGCTTAGAAAAATATTTCTGAATTTAAATTTGGACAGAGCACTGAGGAGGCTTGGAGGACGAGGCATGGGACAGAACAGTGTGGAAGAGAAGATAAATTAAAAATATGTACATGTTTGTTTCTGGTACCCCTCCTTTCTTATGCCAACTTCATCCTTTTTTTTCAGTGACTGAAGAACAAATAGAGGCAGGTCCATGGAATTGCCTTACTTCAAACATGAGAGGCCCCTCATTGCTGAGTACTGCAGAAGAGATGCGCATGTGAAATTTGTTCTCCTTCTCTTTAATTGCATCGCCACTGGCAACAAGGTGTCTGAACAGTGCAGAGGGGGGTTACTGACAGTTAAAATGCAGGCTGGGTCAATACGCCATTCTTGAATCTACCATGCAACACGTCTCCCCTGCCAGTAGTACATTTTGCTCCTGATACAGTAAGTAGGCCATAACCTCTAATTAATTACAATTCTCTCAACAGGGAGGCAAGAAATTGCTTTCGTTATTGTAGCCCACCTTACAGAGTTAAAGGCATTCACTCACATGTTTGTTTTGAAGAACAAAAACCTACTCAGGATGAGTTTGAAAGTGGGCTTTTTGACACATTTCATTTTCTCATATTTGCAGCAGGTTTCTCTGGGAGCAATAAATAAACAAGACTTAAAGCAGGGTGAGTTGTATAGTACATGGGCAGAGAGAATGAACGAGAGATACAAAGAGCTTAGGAAGCTGAGCTAATCGTTGTATAGGGCTCGGACTATCATCCTTTAGCAGCCATTGTTACTGGCCTTGCTGGCCTATGCTGAACTCCTTAGTTGGTAATTATGTCAGCTCCAGCCTAAATGATTAATTATTTATTTTGCCGGCCTGCAGCCGGAGAGACAGCTGCCCCTGGAGTGGTCATTAATGTGCTATCTGGCCGGGCAGGGTGCGCCTCCTATGATCCCGACCCAATCTCAGATCCTAATCCAAGGAGGAAGGGGGCTGCGGGCCAGGATTTGGCTGCCTAGCTATCTCTCTCTCTATAATTGATAGGTTTTAGGCGATTATACGCTTCACGTGATTAAGATCTATAACGACGTATTGATTCGACTGTACTGGGATTCGACCAGGAGGTGTGAGACACCCACGGCTCCTCCCTTCCTCTCCTCCCTCCTGCGCTCTCTCTCTCTCTCTCTCTCCCTCTCTTTCTTCCAAGGGATGACATTTTGATGTCTGACATTAGATAAAAGTATGTGTGTCTGCATGCATTCATCTCCCTGTGTACCGCAAACCTGTAGATGAAAGACACAAATGTTGTTTGAGTTAACAGGTACAAACATATTTACAGTGCATATTCCTGGTTACATGCACATCTATCAATAAAGGGGATCAGAAGAGAAGCTGGATTGGATTTTGAAGGTTAGAATAAGGACCCTGTAGGAGGGTGATTATTAATTATGATAACTGGAGGTGCTGATTTAATCCTGCAGTTGAAAGCCTGCGGGACGTGAGAATATCCGGGTTTGCTGACATGAAGGCAAACAACAACGGGACAGAAAAGTTGATTAAAGCTCAGCATGAACATTGTGTTTTTAAATACATGTGATCATCAGAAATCTGGACAATCTCCATGACAGAAGTACCATTCAGTAAAAGCAGAAAACATTATATTTATATATATTGCCAATGTAAACTGTATATTATGTAATGTATATTGCCAATGTAAACTAAAATAAATGTATATTTAGCATTTTCTCGCTGTGTCCGGGTCGGTTTCCTCCAGTTTTGCCACACTGTCCAAAAACATGCTGGCAGGAGGTGGATTGGCTATGTTAAATTGCCCCAAGGTAATAAACGGGTGTGCGAATATGTGAGTGCCTGGTGTCCTGCGGTGTACTCGTGTCCCATCAGGGTGCCAATCTGTTTCAGGCCTAGTGTTCCCAGGGTAGGGGCTTGATCAGGAAAAAAGATAGAAGATGATGATCATAATATGATGATATTAAGTGATCAGAAAGTCAAACACTCAAAACTGTTAAGTACTTTTTAACCAATGTAAAAATAAATAAATAATAAAAATACAGTTAAAAAAGCCACTGAAAATGCACTAGAGGTATAAAATGGTGCATATCCATACAGACACAAGCTGACAAGGCCGAGTTAGTTAAGAGAGGCTCAATCCATCTCTCCACCATCTTAAGCTCAATATATGATGCAGCTTTTCATATCACTCAATTTGCCACCCCTGCTGTTGACTAGACATTTGAGAATCTATCCTTCTCAGTAATAAACTGCATGCAGGAGGCAAAAGGAATGTGTGTGTGTGAGAGAGAGAGACAGAGACAGAGAGAGAGGTATTAAAGAAAAGCAGACTGAAGCACTTCTAGCTCATTCTTGCATTATGGTGCATTTCCATTTTTTTTTCACCTCGGTCTTAATCTCTACTGAATGACTGTCATCACCCTGCGGCAGTAATTAGGAATGGACTCTGGACAACAACAGACGAGTCGGCCTAGCTCGTCTCGAGCAGCAAATTACCTTTAGCTTATGGTAAGCAATATTCCATGCCAGGCAACTTTTACTGCTGATTAGCAATTAGCCCAAACTACTGGCAGCCGAAGAGCTAATGTTTAATTTGCTTCTCTAATGATATACGCTGGTCTGGCATATGCAGACTGGGAGAGGAAGAACAGGGGGGTAGGGCTGCAGGGGGTGTGAAACGTATGGATTTCTTCTTAATTCCTTTTCATTTACAGCCTGACAGGCCTGCAGGTAGGAAAGACAGGGAGATTAGTAACGGATGTTTCTCAAAGAGAAGCAACTAATGAGCATTAAAGCTTCTCTTCTAGACCTAAAAAAAACACATAACCCATGTTTACTCAGTTATACATCATAACAGTTTCTGTCTATCATGAAGGAAATGACTTCAAAGGAAAAAGAAAGGAGAGTTTCTCAGTGGTTCTTTGGGTAATTAAAGGTTCTTAGCTTTTTAAAGAAGCTATGTAGTTCTATGTGCAACCCTCTATAATAGGCCTGTGGATGGTCCCACGTGGATACACTAAAGATTTGCATTTCCAAAGACACAGTTTATGCTCAAGACTCATCCTTTCCTCCACGGGATAAACTCACTGGACGTAAGAACTGCTGCTGTAATCATGAAGACGGGATGATCCCAGGATGCTTATTGACAATAAGCTCATACAGAATATCCATCCAACAGGTTTGGGCTTCATAGTTCCTGTGATGGGGAAATCTTAATGCTACAGCATACAAAAACCTTCTAGACAATTCTGTGCTTCTAACTTTGTGGCAACAGTTTAGGGAAGACCCACATATACCTGTGATGGTCAGGTGTCCACATACAGTATTTGTGCTATACAAATATAATAAATTTGAATTGGATTCTTTCGGTGTTCCCCCACAAGGACAAAACAAAGAACACTTTTGGGTTCTAGATTTAACCACTTTTTCTAAAAATGGGGTGTGGTGGAATCTAGGCAAATACATGGGTCATAAACCAGTTCAGATACTTTCAGTGAATGAGATTGAACAGACAGAACAAAATCCTAAGCAAACTGAAGCCCCATTAACTTTCATAATTTTACCCTGAAAACATTTTTTAAAATCTATTTTTCCCAATTTATCTCCCAATGTTTCAAACATTTTTCATGATTGTACACTCTTAAGGAGAAAGGGTTTCATTTAAGACCCTAATGGCTTCTTGGGTTTGTCCCTCTGTCCCAGCTAACAGAAGCTGTTATCAAAACGTTTAATTGGAGAGGTTCTAAGAAGGTAAGTCTGTAAATTAAAAAAAAATATATAGCATTCCTGCTATGATCTAAAACATATTGTAATAATGGTTTGTTACAATGTTCTTACAACATTGATCATTACACAAATACTAGCATTACGAAAATGTTAGGTAAGAATATTCCTATACACGCTTACTTTCTTACAAAGGCTTAGTTTGCCAACAAATCCTTAAAACTTTTTTTCTCCAAGAATTCAGGTCTTTATCTGTCCTAGGGTTAGGGTTAAGGGTTAGAATTAACTCTAACCCTGACAATACCACCAATCTGGAGAATCGTCATTTATTCATTTTCACTGACCGCTTTTTGGTCAGGGTTGCTGTGGACTATTCCAGGAACACCGGACATGAAGCAGGGACACACCCTTGATGGGACTTGATGGGAACAGGGTACCATGTGTGCACACGCGCACACACACACACACACACACACACACACACAAAATCATACCTATGGGCAATATAGTATAGCCAATAAACCACTGCAAAGGTCTGGAAATAGGAGAAAACAGGAAAACACAGAGTAAACCCATATGGACATGGGGACAACATGCAAAATTCCACATGTACAGTAACTCAAGGTCATGAGATCAAATGGAGGACGCTGGAGCTGGGAGTCAGAATATTTACCTGCTACATCTTAAATAAGCTTGGAACCATGAAGAGGAAATCTAGCTGTCTAATTATGTCAGTGGTTTTCAATTCCAGTCCTAAATAGTGTACATTTGTCTTTCCTGTAATGATTCTGCAGTGTTGTATAGGGTCTGGCAGCTACAACGAAGAACCACAGGTCAACATGACCAAGCAGAGTCTACCAGGTACGTCCACAGACTAGAAGGAAGCTCTCAAATCCCACCGGGACTCCACATTCTATTCAGGACAAGATGAGACAACCTTGCTGTCACCACTCAACCCCAGGCTTAAAGGAAGCTTTGCAAACACAAGCAATGTGGTGTGAATTGGGGAAGGTCCACAGCATCCTAGAAGACCTGGTTAATCTAAGGCACGTTCTCATTTTATCATTACACGCTCATGGGTTGGACTCATCAATTCAGGTGCCTTATTCGAAGCAGGTTCAAAGACGCTGCTTGTTAAAAAACTGCGACAGGCTCTATGGGAATAAGTGTCTCACCAGGGTGTTGGGGAGCTCTCTGCACTAATGAACGCAGAGGATGAGGCTCATTATCCTGCCCTGCCTGCCTGATTTCCAACCTCTGTGCCTCTTTTTGCTCAGTGATAGAGCATAGAGGACATTTTTTCCCCAATTTATTTACCAATCTTCAGCAGTATGGCTACAATAAAAGATAGTCATAACTGAAAGGCAAAGAGAGACACTCCATCCATTGCTGGTTGTGGTGGTTGATATCATATCATTACATTATTCATCAGTTAATAAATGGAAATAATAGATATTGAGGGAGATGGGAGAATGGAGACGCATAGTTAAGAAGGCATTCCCCTTGGGAATCGTGTTGTAGATTTCAAACATTCATTACAGGGTGTGAGCGAGAAAAACATGATCACCCAGGCCAATGCTGCAAGTTGGTGTTTGCTTTTTTCCTTCTTCCCTTCCGTTTCCTGCTCGTGTTGATTCCCTCAGACACAGCTGCGGTGCGAGTGAGGTGTGCTTTTGCTGTTGGTGAGTTCAAAGACGAGAGATGTTTTCCTTTTCAAAGTCCACAAACTCAACTTTTTCAAACCTTTGCTGCTGCTTTGCCCAGGCTCTTGGGAGAGGTAGCAGCAGAGAGTAGAGGGGCCTGTGGGAGAGAGAGAGAGAGAGAGAGAGAGAGAGAGAGAGAGAGAGACATGCTGAGAAAGTAGAGCGCTATCACTCATCTCTCTCCTCTCTCCCACATGTACACACACAAAGACTGACAGGCCAGCACTTCAAAGTCTTAGCACCTCTCTTTCTTTCCTCCAGTGTGGAATTTCAATGCTGTATTTCATTTTTCATAAGGTGGGGTGTGGTTAGGAAAGCTTGAGACAGGTGGGTGCTTTTTCTCATTGCAGCTCCTTGGTTATCCTACAGTATTCCCTTCTCACAAGGGACACCTTTAGCTAAACTAGAAATGACCACCTGACCTTCAGAAACATGATTTATAAACGGTTAAATCCACTTGGAGGGTTGAATTTGATTATATAGATTGACATTTCAGATTGGGTCAGATTTGTTAACTGAGAACTAAAAGTATGCCCTGAGGTCCTCGTCCAAGTCTGTACTTTGGAAATGCCATCAAGGTGTATGAGTCTGCAAGGGTGTAAAACAAGTATTTGGGACAGTCCTCAAGCTATCTTCACTACATTCTAGGACGCTGTCTCTTGTTGGGTTTCTTGTGTTGCTCTTGCGATAGATAGATCACCTTTCAACAATTTTGGTGAAGAGTCACAAACTAACTTAAGCTTTTGCAGATATGTTGTGATGATCTGTGAAATCTTTTCTCCTTTCCATTTGGAGACGACTGATGTTTGAGTCATTTTGTTAGATACTTCAAAAAACCCAAAAATTGAACAGTGATCACATTGTCCAATATAAACAAAATAGAAATGCGCTCCTTTATCAAATTATCCAGATTTTTAGCGGTTGTACTTGATATAATCAACAATTTGACATCTTCACATTAGTTTCAAAGCTGTAATCTTAATGCTTCTCAATAACAAGCTACATTAAAGCTGCAGTACTGAACTATTTTTTGGTTAAAAATGAGCAAAAATCAATTACTGAGCAAGTACATAAAAAAATCAGTGTTCAAAATTATCTCCTGACTATACCTTGATTTGCAATGGCAAGCTTATAATAATGATTTATAATTTGAGCTATCGGGCCCTCTTTTGTGGGAAATGTCAGTTTGACATCATTCGCCTTTGAATGGTAATGTCACGTCCGTAATGGTAAATGGTAAATGGCACACTTATATAGCACTTTTATCCAAAGCACTTTACACCGTGTCTCATTCACCCATTCACACACATACTCACACACCAGTGGTAGCAGAGCTGCCATGCAAGCCACTAACTTGCCATCGGGAGGAACTTGGGGTTCAGTGTCTTGCCCAAGGATACTTTGGTATGTGGAGTCACATGGGCCGAGAATCAAACCGCCAACCCTACGACTAGTGGACAACCCACTCTACCACCTGAGCCACAGCCGCCCCGTAAACAGAAAGAAGAAGAGCCAGCTACTATATCACGTATGTGGGGTCTGAGGATGGTGGAGTGTTTATAGCTTGTTCTCAGAACAGTTACTCAGAATTTAAACTTGTCATCTAGATGGCTGCTTTTAATCTGGATAATTCTAAACGCAATCATCGTTAACACCTGGGGAGTAAGAGCCTACAGTCAAAAATGGATAGTGGCAGAGCCAGTGCTCAAATAACAATAAGTATCAGCTTGGATTTTGAAGGTGGCGAAAACTCAGAGCTCTGAAGGGATTACAGACTGAAGCACAGATGCCTTTTTTTCTGCTGAGCATGTAAGATCAATAGGTAGCTAGCTAACATTAGCGCACTTGGTATCGAGTTTCCTATGTTTTTGTTTGTTTGTTTGTTTGTTTTGCTATAGTCAGTGTGGTAAATTGCAACTCACCGCTACTTCAAGAAAACCACATCTGCCACCACGTTCGTTGTCAAGTATTGGAGCTAATATACAACACATACGAATACCTCAAACCATCAGATTCACCCACGCAGACTTCCAAGTAGAACACATTTTTAAGGGTAGATCCCTTACACATCGAAAGACTGTGTTGGAAGGACTAGATGAGGTTAGGATGGCAGGTAAACTGTATGTGTTTCCAATTTGCATAATAATTCTTATTCATAGATCCTAGCATCCTAAAGTGTAGAGATATTGCTGCCATTTTTGAATGTTTATTGAGCATTTAATAAAATATGCTAAACAATTATTATTCAAAATAGACTAGTTTTAATGGTTTAAAAGTGCACACTTAAGGGTACATTAATGTAAAGTCATATTCATCCAGCTTTCTGCCACCATGTTCAGAACATTTTTTGTTGCTACAATGGAACAATCACAAAAATACCCTTAGGTGTCTTTCAAAGAGAAGCAAAAATATTTGCACTTTCAAGTCAGCTGATCGACAGAGTCGATCCATTTTCTCCATCACCAGACATGGGGCAGACCTCAGACACTCCAGAGTTTTCATTATTTTGCCCATGAGACCCAGAGGTCTGCAGATCTATGGAGCTCAGGAGGTCAGTGATTGCTCTTGTGGCACATCAGTGAGGTGAGATGAGGAGGAGAGGTCAGTACTACTGGTGCAACGTCCACGGGGACATGTCCGACAGTTCTCCACCCACTAAGCCCCTAGTAAGTAAAGATGAAATGTCCACTAGGAGAGACTGGCCCAAAGCTGACCAAACACGCTGGACAGAGTGTGAGCAAACCTACCCCGTCTCAGTCCCTCTTTCCTGAGCCTGCTAGCTTAGCCATGGTGAAGATAGCAAATATAATAGAGCTTTCTTCACACCCTACTCTTTCGATGCACATGTGTATGCTACACAGTTTCACTCCCCCTCCTCCCTCGCATCTCACTCTGTTATTTGTGATTAGCCGTAAACGAGCAAATATTTTCCCAGTGTTCGCTAGGTTAGATCCCCATTTAATTAAACTGGCTCATTATGTCGCTCTCTGATTAGTGGAGGGGAATCAATTATTCAATTCACAAACATGGGCCACAGGAGCTGGAGGTGCACAACGAGCTGCTCATTTAATTCCAAGGACACTAATTAGCTACAAAGCAAAGCAGGAACTTTCTCTCTCCCACCCCACAAAGCTCCCCCATCTGGTTCTCTGAGTATGCAGGACACTGTGTGCATGAAGAAGGAAGGAGGTCTGAGTCACAGGAATAGAGGAAGAGAGGAGAGGATGAGGGCAACAAGAAGAGGAGGAGGAGTGAGGATAGCTGTATTAAGTCAATCTATGCCTTATGGTGGTACTGAGAGGTGGTAGACAGGCTTGTTTGCTCATATGTAGCTCAGGGATAAATAAATAAATAAATAAATAAATAATAATAATAATGATAAATTAAACTCCTAAGCAGGAAACAACCTCAGGGATGTCCTGCAGCTTGGAGCTGTGGGGCTGCTACTTTTTGTTCTTTGCAATCAAACAGCGGGCAATTATCCGAATTATTGACAGCAGATTTCTCATTTCAACTGCAAATTAAGGCTATCAATAGAGCTTTCTGATGCAAAAGTGACTAATTAACGAAAGAAGTGGAGCTCTAAAGCTGCCGTACAAAAAAAAAAAAAAAAAACTCCAGTCGGCAGCACGTTGTGGAAACACAGGGGAACTAATTAGTTTAATTATCAAAACAGCTAATTAAAATTACACAGTTGCCTAATTAGTTCGGTGCTTCTTGCTGTCTCTCTCTTCCCATCTCTTTTTTTCCCTCCTCACCTTCCTTGCCCTTTCACTCTTTAATTGACAGGTTGAAGTTAAATATAAAAAAGGAAGATAGAGAGAGGGAGGGAGGGAGGAAGATAGAGAGAGAGGGAGGGAGGAAGGAAGATAGAGGGACAGAGGGAGGGAGGAAGGAAGGAGGGGAAATGTATAACGGAGGAGGAGGGGCACTAAATTTCTCTGTTGATGTTATCAGACCATATGGCACCTAGAACTCTGGAACTGGAACAGGAAAACAAATGACTTCCATCTAAGCAATATCGAAATTTCCTCCATTAACGTGTCCTTGGTGTGGCCGAGCGAGGAGGTTTGTCCTCTCTTGTTCTTTTGAAGAGAAAAAAGCGATCATGACGAAAGACCAAATCACGGGGGTTGAAGAACCAGTAGGCAGGGTCATGTCATGCTTTGAAATTACCTTGTCATGCTTTGTTCAAAACCCTGCTTTTGAACAATCCAAAACAAATGAGGTAGAAAGGAGCATAGTTGAAAAGTGCCCTAAATGAAAGAGGAGAGAAAATGAAAGCACAGGATCGGAATGTTATTATCAGGCTCTTTGCAAGCAACCCTGTGGATACACCTAAGGACAATATGATGGCCTGGATAAGTGTAATTGCACAGTACATATCCACTAAGCTGACATACAGGATGTGATGTAGAACCTTTATAGAGTATAAAACAGGGATACCAACTCCAGTCCTGGAGGGCCAGTGTCCAGCACAGTTCCCAGACACCTTTCAAATTGTTAAATCAGCTGTGCCATAGCGACGCAGCGGGTAGCAATCCTGAGCTCAGGATACTGTTTATGTGGAGTTTCGTATGTTCTCCCTGGTTTTACCTGGGTTTCTTTTGATTTCTCTCAAAAATATGTCAGTAGGTCAATTGGCTATGTTAAATTGCCCTAGGTGTGAATGACTATGTGAATGTGTGTGCATGGTGCCCTGCAATGGACTACTATCCTATCTAGGGTGTATTCCTGCCTCACACACAGTGCTCCAGGGATAGGTTCTAGATCCACCATGACCCTGACCAGGATAAAGTGGTTACCGGAGATGAATGAATGATGTTTAATCAGCTGTCTTCAAGCAGTGAAACTGACAAACTGAGCTACGCTTTGGCTGTTCATGACGGTTCTTGGGTATCACTGGTATAGAAGGTTTAGAAATAGCATCTGAAAGATTTACATGGCATTACTTACTTATTTGCCAAATTCAAAGAAAGTACAATCCAGGCATAAGAGCCAACTTTGATGCAAAGTGCTTTATAATGTGCTTTACCATGGTTCAGGAATAGCAGAGAATAGTTGTAGAAGGTAAGGATTGGTGAAGTAAGCACAGATAATATTATCATAGCATGCAAAAGGCAATGATGGTGTGCAGCCAAATGGTGCATAAAAGGTAACTTCAACAAACATACTTGAAATTCTTGAACATTACAAGAGATTCTACAAGACAACAAAAGGTAGGTAGATAATTCAACTGTTGAGGTACCACAGATGTTGAGAACATTCTAAAATTACAATTCACTTCAGTAATGAAGGGGGTCGGCATGCTCACACCAATCTTTCTACAGGTGTGTCATAGGGAACACCCTAACCTGTAGCATCACTGTCTGGTATGGAAACTGCTCCATTTCACATAGGAAGGCCTGGATATCAAGGACAAGCAAGTTTCATGCCTGAGCTATTAGTGTGTTTATTCACAATTGCCTGGCAGAGAAGTAACAACAAGAAAAAGGGGGGAAAAATACTCCATTACTGACTAAAACAAAATGCTTCATTAGGTATGTAGCTACCGTATGGTTAAACTTAACAGTAGCTACAGTACAAGCTACTCATTTCACATTCCACAGCCTGCTGCACTACCAATTAGGGTTGCACGATATACCGGTACTACGGTAATATCGCAATACTAAAGCTTCAAAATACTGCCGATGCTACTGTATTTTTTAAACGGTAATATCATCAATACGGTAGTACCATAAGTAATGCTGTATGTGCGGCATTACTATTGACATAAACTATTTTTGTTAAAACAACACATCTCACTGCTTTTGCAGAATACACAAAGGTTAGTGACACTTCATTTAACCTAAATTCTTTACCTTAATCTTTAAAGATCTCCTCTTTTTAAAGTTAACGGTATGCTAACTGCTGTGTGTGAATACTAAAATTAGCCAAAGCAAGCTAACGTTATGCTAACCACTGTGTATAAATACTAAAATTAGCCAAAGCAAGCTAACGTTATGCTAACCGCTGCGTGTAAATTCTACAATTTCCCAAAGCGAGCTAACCTTATGCTAACTGCTGTGTGTAAATACTAAAATTATCCAAAGCGAACTAACGTTATGCTAACCGCTGTGTGTAAATACTAAAATTAGCCAAAGCGAGCTAACGTTATGCTAACCGCCGTGTGTAAATACTAAAATTAGCCAAAGCGAGCTAACGTTATACTAACCACTGCGTGTAAATACTACAATTTCCCAAAGCGAGCTAATCTTATGCTAACTGGTGTGTAAATACTAAAATTATCCAAAGCGAGCTAATGTTATGCTAACCACTTTGTGTAAATACTAAAATTAGCCAAAGCGCGCTAACGGTATGCTAACCGCTGTGTGTAAATACTAAAATAAGTCAAAGCAAACTAACGGTATGCTAACCGCTGTGTGTAAATACTAAAATGTGTAAATACAAAAATTAGCCATGTTTGATAGTAAGCGAGCTAATGTTCCCAACGTTATGATTTTTTAAAGTTCATTTCTAAATTAATTAATTTATTGCTAATGTTGTGTTCATTCTTAGTACTCTGTGGACAATTTCCATTTGCATGATTTCATTGCTCTAGGGAACAATAGATGTAATGTGTGGCAGATTGAATTATTTGCTTGCCAATTGTATGATTCTCATTATTAAAGTATTCAGAGGAAAATCTACTTTGTCTGTTTTCTATCTGTGTATTTCTGTAAATTTGCTTCATTTTGTATGTTTATGGTATCGCGACAACCCTACTACACACATCAGTCGTGGTGAGATCTGTTTGATGGTAGAACGTCGATAGAAACTAAAGATGCTAACAAGACTCAAATTGCTGACCTTTTGTCGGGTGCAAACATGATATGCTATGATAACATTCAATCCCCTATGTCTTTATAAATACCTAACTAGCTGGCCATATGTTTTTATATAACATTAGCTACAACTTTTTATGCTAGTTAGGTTAGGTTTCCAGGCAACCAATATATGGGACTGGGCAGCAGGCTGGAGGTTTTGCCTGGTGGGCTAGCTAATGAATTTATGATTCGGCAGCATCAGAAAGGATCTCTATCACTGATCCTACAGGCTGTTCACACTCCTCCAATCTGGAGGAGGCTACAGAGCCAAGTCTAACAAATTCATGAACAGTTACTTAACACAGGTCATTAAACTCTTAAACAGATCTGCATGATTGCTATTTCCTTTCATTTTATTTAATGCACTACATACCCTAACAACTCCACCAACTGCACTCAGACATATAATAGAAAAACATAATAACAAATGACTTTACATGTTCATACTGCTGCTCAGGAATATGATCAGGAATAATTCTTTGCAGAAAGTTGGTTGTGTAGTGTTTATGGGTTCATGTATCATTTATTGTATAGTCTCTTGTCTGGGTTTATTGTATTTTTTGTCAGTCACTGTGTTAATTATCCTCTTGTCTGTCACGGATTCATTTTAATTGTAGCAGTGTGATTCTGGAGGAGCTATATTTTGCTCCTAACATTCCATGTATCTGTGAGAAAAGGACTGACAATAAAGCCTGACAAAACTGACAATAATGTTAATAAACCTGACTTACATATTCTAATTATAATATGATTGAATTTCTCTTAGTCTGAAAAATCAATAACATTCAGGAGTCTTCAAACATCCTCTAAAAGATAGCTAGCATTACTGTATATAACCAGCTAACATTCTGTGCAGGATGATCTCGATCCATTATAACTAACCTAGGCTAACCTATATTCCTTGAATCTACAACGCATAAATGTAAAAACTCCAAAATAATCCAATCACAAAACATTAAAAGCAAGACCTACTGTACTGTGACAAATAACAAGATCAGTTTGTGTAGTCCTTCTCTGAGTGTATCTCAAAAATATAATGTTTTGCAATGCTGATCTGTTGTCTGAATGGAACAGAACAGTCCGAAGACACATACCTAAGAATATAAAGGAGCTTGAAATGTTCTGCATGGATGTGAGTCAAAGAGTCATATACTCTACAAGTGTCTCCAATCTTGTTAGACATTGCAGGAAGAGGCTAAGTGCTGTTATTCTTTCCAGTGCAGGCATTATCAAATACAAATTGTAAGGGTTCCAGAGAAAAATACACTATCTTATGAAACTTTGTTTGAAAAGATATTGTTGTAAACCTCAATTTTAAAGTATCTGCACTACAGTATATATCACTTACTGCATGTGCAGTTTATCTTAGATATACATATATACATTAAGGGCCGTATTCAGAGTTGAGTTAATCACACGTAGTGAGGATTTAATACTGAAATTCTGCACACCAGTATTCAGAGTTAAATGTAATTAAGTGAATTTTTTCTTGTGTAATATCATCTTGAGCGAGGAGCAGTATTAAGTCCAGTGCCAGTCTCTGACAGTCTGATGTAAACACACTCTGAAACTATGGAATGTCTTTTGAAGCCAATTTTATAGACATACAGTGAATATGACACTAGTAATTTTCTAATAGTATCATCCCTATAAGGTCCACGAAGGAGGAAGAGAAAGAGACAGCATGTTAATCTGAGACAGTCAGTACGTTTACATGGACATCAATAATCCGATATTAACCCGGTTAAGACGATACTCTGATTAAGAAACGCATGTAAACAGTGATTATTGATTACCTTAATCCAACTAAAGTCATACTCGAAGTAAACACAAATTGAATTAAGACATGTGGAGTATTCCTTTTTTAGTCGCATTATCAACGTGTATTATAGACATGTACACACCATAATCACATTATTAATGTCGTGTGGGAGTTTTCACCGCTTTTTGTGACAGGACACGTACACACACACACACACGGCAGTGTGTACTTACCAACTATATAGTAGGAGAAATACATGTATCTGAGCTACTATATAGTAGGTAAGTACACGGTTTCGGACGCAGATCATGGCTTCAAGCAGTCGTCTATTTGCACGTATAGCATGACAAATAATTAACTGCACTTGAAGCTTTCGTAAAATTAAAAATGAAACACCCAAAACTGTATACGGTACCATAACGAAGACCAACTGTATGTCGATATGTGAAATTCTGGAGGAAACGTCGGACGGCGTGGCGTGAGGGTGTAATGATGTGTGCCGTTAATTGATCTATGTTCTATAACATGTAAAATTTAAACATGAAAGGAGTATTCTAAAAGCGACTCATGTAAACACCTTAATCAGAATATTGTCTTATTCAGCATAAGGTCCATAATTAGATCATTGCTGTCCATGTAAACGTACTCACTGATTATGTCAATGACTGAAATTTTTATGGATAAAATTATGTATTAAAGTAAAGTGAGCAGTTGCAGATGAGGGCTTGGTCAGCTTATGCTTTAAACTGTTGGCACGTTTTCTTTACAGGAGGGCACATCCATAACAATGGCAGTATTTTATTAATTAAACAACTTGAAGTGGTGAATTAAACGCAAATTAATAGCCCACATTATAATTTCATTACCTTGATTTAGTATCTAGTGGTGTCATTGAGTTGTGCACACTATTGAACGGGTGAAGGTAGACATTTTTAAAAGTGGTAGGGACAACATCCTCAGCATATACCACCCCTGTGTCAATGGAATAAGACAAGGAGAGATTTAGACTGGATGAAGATCTATGCTGCATCCATAGTTTATAGTGCCAGTGGACAGTGACTGTGGGGTTATAGTTATGACATGACATGACAAGGGCTTGGACTAGAAGATGAGCTGTATACTCCAGTACTTTATCCAAACCACCAAGTAGTAACTCCAGCTGGTGATGAAGCCACTGAGTTGTTAGGGAGACAGCATGTTCCTCTGTGTTCTTTATATCAACATAAACCCCCTCAACATGTGCACGCTTCAGACAGCAGTTCCACCACCTGGCTCATTTGGGCCAGACTGGTATTCTTAGCAGCACTAATCTGGGACCTTATTATTTCTCAGGTTTACAGGAACTTTGAACTCCAGACTCCCTTTGCCTTAAAGATTCATGAAGGCCAGGGCATTGTGAGAGCTGCTTACGATTGCAGTGGGGTCAGGGGTCACCGTTATCCCTTCGGCAAGAGCAAAAAACAAATTGCATGTCTTAAGGATATGCTGTATGTCTGGTTCCTACTGTATCTCTTAATTTTCTCTTGCCTCATCTCTACCAGAAAATCTCCTTTTTTAGACTGTGGAACAGGGTATGAGGACTTCCAAAAGTATTTGAATAGCAAAGTTCAAACTTTTCAAGTTTTTCAAGCAAGTTGGTATAAAGATAAAAAAAAAAAAAAAAAGAATGTCAAAAAGAACATTTTAAATGTCATTTTCCTGATATGTCCAACATAAGTAAATAATAACACTAGATAGTTCATGTTTTATGTTGATGTATAAGTCAGGATGAGGATTTCTACTTAAATTGAAGTACAGGAAGTCCAAAGCACTATAAATCAAACATACTGTATTTAAATATTTTGTTTTATATTGCACCAACAGTTAAACAGCATGTAAAATAGGTTTTTGATAAGTGCTTAAGCTTAACCTCCCAGTGGAAGCTTAAATACAGTCTATAATATATAAATGTCCTTGGACACATACAACCAATGTCCCATACTATTACAGAGTACTGGCAAGGTACTGGTTTTCAGCTGACAATATTTTCAATATAGCTGTTCATAAAAAAGTTCAAGGATTTGAATTTGCTCACTGTGTTATATGTAACACAACCCCTCTATTAAATTATACAGAGATGAGATAGAGATGTATGCATATACAGTATATATCAATATAATTGGTGGCCACTAAGGGAAAGTGAAATAAAGACACTTTGATAAGAAGAGCCAATTAAAAAAAACACAGGCAGCTAAAACAAACAAACAAACAAACAAACAAAAAAAAAACAGGATGCACTTTTAAAATACTAAATTCAGACATTATTTGAAGATTGTAAACACTTCAATTAGGCTTCATCATGGCAAAATGGGAACGTGAATGATGCTCAATAAAGAAGTCAGAGTAGCAGTTTTATTAGAGTATCAACATGGTGGTACACACACACACACACACACCTGCACCTAAATCAAACCCTAATTTTAACCTCAGGATCCAAATGGAAATGCTCTTTTAGGTTTTTAAATAATAGTAGCACCAGTAACATGTCACCACAAGGTCAAAACTATCATATCAAACCTATCATCATGGAAATTCGATCCCCAGGAAGATATAAAAACACACACAGACACATATGTACTTACCTGCATTTACATTCTATTCAATTATGTAGAGCCCCTACAACATTTAAGTGGAACACTGCAAAACATCTGTGAGTAACTGATATGTCTCTCCTTATGTCAGGAGGCTTATTATTTTGAGGGTAAATTTAACTATCACTGAATGAGCTATCTATACTGGTGGGCAAGAGAATGATGCTAATCTGACAGAAATCCTTTTAATATTCAATAAATGTTGTACAATGACACCACAACAATAAAAACAGATCAATGATACAACAGAAATCATTTCCATATTATGACAGTTTTCTCAGCTAGATAGAAACAATTAACATTACCATTATTTCAGAGAAGTGGAAAGAGGGTGACAGACTAAACTAAGGATGCACTTGTCTGCTTATCACCAGCTCTGCTGGTATATTATATACTATATATTATAACTAAATAATAATAATAATAATAATAATAATAATAATAATAATAATAATAATAAAAACCTTGGTTTCCAACAAAGCAAAGTTTTCCAAGTAGAGATTTGGATAAATCATAGTAATAACTAATTCTGTAAAATTTCTATGTTAGTCCATCCACTGTGTAGTGGGTTTTCTTGAAATTGTATTATTTACTAAGAATTCAAGTTTCCCAAAGGAAAGGTGGGGCTGATGGTGTCCCAGGGGAAGGCATTATATCACACTTTGTGTCCAGCTCACAAATTTTAACAATATATTGGGAGACAAAGATAAAAAGAATAAAATAGTATGTAAAACAGTATTTGATAATATGTGTGGAGGTCTGAGGAAACCTGACAGAATTCTGGAAAACTACGAGAAGTTAAAAAAGAACAACTTTTTTTTTCATATACTTTTCAATGAATATTTCAACATACTTTGACATCTCATCATTAATAAACCTTTAATATACAATATTTTTCCAGAATGATCTAGAACAGTGATCTTTGCTGTTTGCCTACAAAGACCACATTGAGTAAGAAGCTAGTTTAACCAATTTGATGGTAAAAACATTCTGTCCACCTGTAGATGTTTAAAACTTTGTCTAAAACCTGAGTGTGATTTCTTCATACAGTAAATGTTATGCTTGCTTTTGGATAGCTACCTTTCACAGAGCAATGTACATAAACTGAATCAGTTCAGTCTGTTATCAGACATCAGCGTTTGGGGGAGACTGAAATGCTAGAAATTTAATTGTGCTCGACAAAAACATATTTCAGTTCAGGTAAACCATGTGAATGGATGGTTTTCCCAAACAGCCACACATATGCTTGACACATGATAAACCAGACTGGGCTGACTATAGCAAATAATCCCACATTCCAGTTTTGTCAAGCCTTTTCTCCAAACATTTCCGGTTTTATTTTCAGTAAACATAACCTAGGTTATTAACTGGGAAATATTGTTAATCCAAATCTTTCCTGGTTTTACTTTGTCATATTGCATTGTAACATAGTGAAGCACAGCCTATAGTGAATCTGAAGGCATGTTCTAGCAGACACTTCTCATGAGACATTCTCTAACCATCTTTAGTTAAACTAATAAGGCTGAGCTATTTCTGAATACTTTATCCTACTTCCACAATGTTTCACTGAAGTGGTGGTGATTTTTTTTTTATTATTATTGTCTGTCCTTACTCTTTTCCTGCTACCCCATCTCTCTGTTCAGAAACGTTTCCTTTCAATACTGGCACATTTAGCCTGTTTTGCGTTCTTTGATAATAGAACATTTTCTGTCCTTAGAAAACGGTGTAGCTTTTGTAATTGTGCCAGTACAGTCTCCTGCTGTTCCTGAAACCTTGAGGCTGCTGATTCTTAACTACACAAATGTCTTATATCAAAATACCTAAAATTGTTGGTTTTGTTATGCCAACCTACGGTGCTGGTTTGACATCTTCTCTTTCAGCTTCAAAATCGCTTGCTTTTCTTTCCTAGATAGCTCTCAAATCCATATCACTCTGACAATCAGAGCGAAGTCAAGTTAAACTTTATAAAAGTGCAATAATACAAGAGCTGTCGGAATGATTTGGCATACTGTATAGGGTTTGAGATATCAGGATGGTTAGGAGTTTGACATGCAGTATCTCTGTAGAAATGATGTGTTGTAAGGGCTGTGAATTATTTTGAGCTGTAATAGAAAACACAGAATAAGAAGGAAAGACAGTATGCAGTATGCTTTTATTGCTAGGCCTTATGTGTTCGGATTTTCAAAACGAGAACAAGGGAATCAATCTAAGTAGAAGGAACTTTACCGACTGAGAAGTTTGAAAACCAAGTGTATTATACTGATGGCTGAGTCATACTGATGGCTGAACACAACTGCTTCAAAACAATTCACGTAGAAAATAATAACAGATTCTGTTAATGTACATACTCAGAACTGTTATGGATGGTCTTAGTGAAAATCCAGCAAGCAGCTCAGATGTGTATGCGTTTTTTTTTCTTCTTCTTTTATAAGAAACTACCGTGAAGTTTTTGTTAGGTTTGTAGGACTTCAGTCAATTTATCACAATATTTCAAATCAAGGGCATCAGAAACACAAATTAGCATTTGTACATGAAGATGATTTTGAGGACACTGTGGCATAATAAATGTCTTCAAAAATACAGCCATGAATGTGACAAATACAAATAACATAAAGAACCGTCTCCATCTGTTTGAATTTTTTATTATTTCTAAAATAGAATAAAAAGCTTCATTATTTTGATTTAAGAGAAAATCTGACTTAGCATCTCAGATGCAATGTCTACTAATATTAATCATAACATTCAATAACACTGAAGTAAACAATAGTGTTACAAATTTCTGATTGCAGTTTCCTCACGTCCAGTGTTTCAAGGATAGGTGCTGGATCCACCAAGACCCTGAAGAGGAGAACATGGTTACTAAAGATGCCAAATGCCTTAAATGTAAATGTAATGTAAATGAATGAATGACTGAATGAATGAATGGTGTTCCATCTAAATGAGACCTTTAAAGTATTTCTAGAGAAACAAGCCAAATAACCTGTCCCCTGAACCAATCCCATTACCCAGAAGAGGATGGGTTTCCCTTTTATGTCTGGTTCCTTTCAAGGTTTCTTCCTCATGTGGTCTCAGAAAATTTTCCTTGCCACTATCACCTATGGATCTAGATCTAGAACCGGACTGCTGAAAAGTTTCTATGCGGTTAAAAGTGCTTTACAAATAAAATTAATCTGAACCTTAAAACATAGTGTTTCATTATCAAAGAGGATTACAAGTACAACCACTTTAGCAAGTAAAGAACCCCTAATCATCCAAAAAACTTTTGTCCTTAAAAGTATACCTAAAGATACCATTCCTTACTGCTCTGGAAATCCAGCAGTAGTCCCTTCCATGCTTTGATACAAAGCAAAACATTTTGCTTTGCGGTTATCAGTTTGATTTGTAAGATGCTTTCGCCTGTTTTCCTGACATGTCGTGGTTGTTGCTACACTTGTAAACCATGAGATTGTGCAGGATTGTGATGGCCTTCCAAAAAAGGTTGCATTGTTTACCAAATGCAATCTCACCTGTCCTGCTGGTGAGGGGACACACTCGGGGCAAATTGCCTGCAAAGCTGCAGTCCGATTTGAATTGTCAATGCGGCCCACTTCTATCAGACTCATACAGAGAGCACTTTGGCTCTGATAGTGTGAAGACAGATTTCATCAGGTCCTTATCTGTTACAACCTGCATTGCAGGCAATTGGATTCAATACTGCCCAATAATGGTGTTATTTTTTAAACATTAGGTTCTCTGGGTTTTCTGCACTGGTCAGCAGTGGGGTATATGAGAATGAAAAAAAAACATATAAAAAGAGATCGGCTTCTGTCTTCGCTTCGCCCCTCCTGCTGTCCAGTGCCATGAATAGTGTATTATTCTGATCATTTCCCTGTCTTCCGTGGGGAAAAGTAATTTTATCTTGTGAAAGATTTTTTTCTCTGCACTGGCCTGTACTTAGAGTGGGGTCCTTCCTGCAGGGAGGGAACTAGATTTCCATACTGCACTCATACAACTTGAAAGCCATCAAGCAAGTGTTGTCTAAAGCAGGGGTATTCACATAACATTTGCTAAACTTTCAACTAAAAACATGACTCAAATTTGACATCAGGGATTAGTTTATGGCTACAAAAATCAGACAATTCGAAGTGGTAATATTTTGTTTTGTGAAGTCAATTTACTTGGTTTGATTGGTGCCATGACTATAAACAGATGAGACACATCAGATTTAAATTTGACTTGGGGAGAATAATTACATTCTTCTTTGTTCATTCACTTTAAACATTGCTTTCATCAACATTTCTTTAATCAAGCCATGTCATCAGTTTGCTATTCAGAACAGAAAGGGTAAATAAAATGAAAAACTATGAAAATCTGTCAAAACTTGCCTTTCTGACCTGTCTCTGGGTAAATAATTGACATAAATGCATTTGATTGGATGAACCACAACAGAAGACTTGCTACAAAATCTACATTGGTTTGTCTTTACAACACTAGAGTCATTTTAAAAATATATATATATGTTTATCAGATCTGTCTAAGTCCTGTGCACCAGTTGACTACACCTGGTCTAAAGGATGTCTTCTGAAGAAGACTAGCAACATTAATATCAGAGCTAACTATTACACTTGGCGATAATATTCCTAAAGCTAATTATTATATCTTTTACTTGCCAGCTTTCACTAAAACACCAGTATCACTGCAGTATCAGTGTTAGTCCAACAGTTCTGTCATTTCCCCACTGCATGGTAATTAGATTAGGCCTCATCTTGAGGGTAGTGGAAAAGCATTAACTTTAATTAAGATACCCTCATTTGCAATCTTATTAACAAGGATGAAATTAAGTGGTAGAGTTTTCTCCGAATAAAAAGAGAAAAAAAAACAAGGCAAATGTTGTTTGTGATTAACCGTTGAAATAAACTTATTTGGAGAACTATTAATTAAGATTAGGTCCATAATTTGCACAAATTACAGACTCCACCACAGATCCAGGAACCACCACAATCCCACATCCTACTCCCCCAGTCTGGACGTTACAATGATCACATTCACCTGTTTCCAGTTTCAATGCCATTATTTCAGTGTTCTTTTACGATTCTTTTAATTTATCTCCTTGCAAGGTTTTGTTACATTTCTTTGCAACTCTGAACATCTCTTAGTATTAGTCTTCTCTGTTTTTGTTTGTATCTGAACAATTGGCCCAAATCCTGCTAGCTGTTTGTGATTATAGCCTGCTGATTGGGATTTTTTTTTTTTAAATAAAGGACTCCCACTTCATGACATTCCCAGATTCATAAGTCTACCAAAAATAGCCTTTCCATTCCATGCAGCAACTTGGTGAACGAAAACGCTCCAATATGCAATTCTTTGCTTGGTGGTGAGAGATAAAAGTCTGTTATGATTTGCCATCATATTAAGCATAGCATTTACGTTAAAGTTTTCATCTTTTGCCTAAACCGTATGTTTTTTTTTTTTCAAAGTCTGGTTCATGCTGGTATCAATTCGAACAATACGTGCATCTGCTCTGAGTTGGAGTTTGAATAAAACGGGTAAAACTCTGACTTTAAGAAAAGGCTTTTGACTATACTTCAGACGTTCATGACTTGGAATGGATCAGAGCTTCACAAAACTCTATCTTATTTACATTTTCCTTTTTCTACCCCCACCACACACACACATATGCTGTGCTGTTCCAGGAAACTGAGGGGGAATAAAAACAGAGTGAAAATGAAAGAGTGTGTTTCAATGCCAAGGTGCCGGGGCCCTCTTTTAAGCAGTAAATGTTCTGACAGGGGAGAAGAGAAGGCGATAATGAGAGCTGAGCTTCTTTCCAAGATGGCTGTATTGTTTTAATTGTTAGAGCTGTGAAATGGAGGGAAGGGAAGAAAGGGAGGGAGGGAGCGATAGAGAGAGAATGGAAAAGAGTGAGAGAAAGTCTCAGAGCCAGTATTTAAAAAAAGAACAAACTTGGCTTTTTCCAGGCAATGTGTTGGAGCAATTATGTACAAACCCTGTAATTATGCATATCTTTTGGAAACATGTAAAGCTGTATGGAAATGAGACTGGGCCGCTTTAACTCCACACTGAGCACCCCCCACTGGCTGCACATTGTCTGAGATTTTAGGCACTTTTAGAAAAGTAATAGGGAGTTTAAGTTGGCATACAAGTGTGTGAGTGTGTGTTTTTGAGGTGTTTGTGTGTGCGCGTGTGTGCTTTTGAGCATTGGTAGGGGGCATTAGGTTGTTTACTATAGGCAATACTAAGAAACATCTAGCAAAACACTCTTGGCATGTACACTCCTGTCTTTACACCTCCCCCAACTTCCCTCCACACTCTTCCTCCTCCCACCCTCTGATATTCTCTCTATCTCTCTCCCTCTCTCTCTGCATGTACTAAGGCCCACCCTTAATTAAGTCTGTTGGGGTTTCAAAATGTTGAATCTTGTTTAAAGACCATCTCAGCACATTTGGAGGCCCACATGCACGCATGGTAATCAGGCCGTTTGGGCGCCGGGTGCAAATCTTATTTTCAGGCTGATTTTATTTTTATACAACCTCTTGTGCTTATTGCTTTTTTCTCATATATATATATATATATATATATATGTATGTATGTATGTATTATGGGATGGGGGGTGTGATAGAAGCGTATATGGGTGTGTATACGTGCATGTGTGTGATTGTTCCAAACCCTCTCTGAGTACGTCCCCTTTCCTCTTTAGTGCTTCTCTTCCTCACAATTACCTCTGCTTAATCTTATTAGAGTGAAATTCAATTACTTTTATCAAGGTTATTTCATACATGATAGATGCAGCCAGTGCACGGCTTAATTAGGGCCCAGTAAAAGCAGGCGTTTTGCATCATCCCGCTGTTCCTACACATATAATTGAGCTCGGCTCTTTCTTCCAGGAGAATGGCTCGGCCAAACCAGTGACAATGCACCACGTAACAGCTCTATGAGAACAGAATAATGGGGAAATTATTACGGTTCAGCAGGAGCTAAGCACCTGTTACCGCACTTCATTTTGAAGTCCACGCTGACATTTAAATTTTTTCATTTTCAACATTGATAGCAGGTTACCAGAAGGGACCACAAGGCAGGAACCAAATAAAGGCTATTTAAATGATTGCAAAGTGGCAAGATTAAAATCGAATAACTGCAGACTGCTCTCTCTCTCTCTCTCTCTCTCTCTCTCTCTCTCTCTCTCTTGCTCTCTCTCCTCTTCTTTTCCTCTCCTGTTTTTCTTCTTTTCCTCCCCTTTTCTGCTTCACTTATCAGGATTCGTTTCTCCAGACCCATTTGCAGGAAGGCTCTGGAATACGGGTGACTGCCCCTCCCCTCCTCTCCAATTATCCCTGGATGGAATTTTTTTTTTGATTGAAGCAGGATAATTGTGTAATTATCTGGGTGAAATGGGAAGTCTAATGTGTTAAAGTGGAATTTTTTTTAACTGTGGTGTGACTAGAGTGGAAGAGGGAAGGCACTGTGGCCTGACACAGCTGTCTATAAGGATGTGTCCTAACCAAATAAATAAATGATTTTGCTCACCTGCTAATTCCCGCCCACTAGCCCAGGGGTTCCCAAACTTTTCCAGGGCAAGGCCCCCCAAATGGCATTAAAATTGGACTGAGGCCCCCCATTTGCAAGATGTCTTTAAAACACATTAAAAAAACAGACTTCTGAATATATCCCCCTTTTTTATTAATAACTACATGTTACATCTTTACATTACATTACATTAGGAATTGATTGTGTGTGTGTGTGTGTGTGTGTGTGTGTGTGTGTGTGGTTGCCTGAGAGTGAGAAAGAGAAAACATACATTTATTTATTTTTCACACCAGATTGTTGAGGCCACCGGGCACTCCCTGGCGGCCTCCACTTTGAAAACCACTGCACTAGCCAGCTCTTCTCTATCACACATCAACTACCAACCGGGGAGGGTGTGGCCTAGCATGTGCCTCCTCCGAGCCATGTGAAGCCAGCCGCCACTTCTTTCAAACTGCTGCTCATGCTGCATAGACAGAACAGTGTAACATGTCTAGACAAAGGCTTTAACTACTCTCTTCCACATGCATGCACTCACAGATGCCAGCGATTGGTTAGTGTTGCTCTGATTGACAGGGGAGAGACAGAAATGCCATCCCGCCCACCCAGGTACCAGAGATGGCTGTAGCATTGTTTGGATTTGAATGTGCGGCCGTCTGAAGATAAGGCGAATACTTTTATGTTGCACCACTTGGGAGTCTGGTTTTTAGTTTTGCTTTGTAGCTGCCTGGTGCACACAGAGGTTTTACAACCAAAAAAAAGAATAAAAACATTCTCCTTATTGACTTTAGTAAAACAAAAATTTCATTTGGTATGTAGCGTGATGCTGTAACTATAGCACACTACTCATTCTGAATCCCACCACCTGCTGCACTATACACATCAGTCATGTAATGATCTGTCTAATGGTAGAGAGATTTTTACCAGGTAGATTAATTAGTTTTCAGAATAATTATGCACTTCTAACAAAGTTTCAAGTTCATCGCATTTGTGCACTCAGCAAATACTCAGTAAGTAATTTGTCAAACTTTCAGCTATGAGCTGCTTCAAGCCTGGCTAGCATCTTTATTTTCTCTCAATATTGTTAACCACAAGGTTATTGTTACTTATAGCAGGGGAGGTCGTGTACAGTATATGACGGCTTTGGGGAGATTGCCTGTACTTGTTTGTTTCCCTTAGACCAGTGGTCAGCAACCCTGCTCCTGGAGATCTACCTTCCTGAAGACTTTAACTCCAACCACAAGAAGAAGTTCTTGATGAACTAAAACAGTTGTGTTTAGATTTTGGTTGGAGATGAAGTCTGCAGGAAGGTAGAGCTCAAGGAAGAGGGTTGGTGACCATTGCCTTAGCCTGTATTAATGCCAACTCGCTAGCTTGCCATATGTTATTACATTACTTTAGGTACCACTTTTTAACCTAGTTAGTTTCAGGACAACCAAAACAGAGGACTAAGCAAGCACTTGAGCTATTACTTGCCTCATGGGCTAGCTAACATGATTACGATTTCATTCTGTTCAACTGTATTCTATTTTTCCAAAGTGGATGGGGACGTCATGCATCACTGCTGCTCTGAGAAGCCCGTAAAATACAACATATATGACCTTGCCTTTGAGAATAACACCCAAGGAATGCCATTCAGGGTTTTTCTGACTGAAATCTCTTTATGTCAGCTTACAACAATGCTTTTTCTTTAATTGAAGTAGAAAAAACAATCCTGCCCAGGTCTGTTCCTGTTGAAATCATACATTATTACACTGACCTTAATCCAAATCCCCTTACAAACCAAGCAGTTTCTCTCTGCCAGTCTTAAGATCCTGGCAGAGAGAAAGAGAAAGGGAGGTGGCAATAAATAACAAGTCGTGGAATGGGAAGGGGAGAGACTAGCAAAATGAAAATTCAGGGGAAAAGGAACATAAGATATGTTGTCTGCTTTCAGTGGTTGTTAGGAAATAAATTGCTTTTGAAAGTAGAAATGTTTACCTCAATTGAGAGCCATTTTATGCCCTTGACAGGAAATTATTTCACAGCCTCTCTTGCGGTTGCTCTTTCCATTGGTCATGTTTTCTTAACCTTACAAAAATAACTTGGCCTCCACATTCACTTCGACTATAAACACTTATTCTGTGTTTTGAGGCCTCTCTCGGTGGGTAGCTCAACTAATTTCTTTCTTCAGTGGCGAGAGCGTCGAGGTAGAATGGCGAGGGAAAGAAGCATGGTGCTGTTCTGCCCTCTTCACATATTTGCCCTTTGTGTTCAGCATGTACCAAGTACAAGAAAGTAAATCGAATGTAGAACTGCACTGATAGTGGTGGAAAAAAAGACATTATTGACGACTTATTGCTACTGCAGAACTGGTTCAGCAAACAAAACAGATGAAAAGTCCTATTTAAAACTCGATTTTAAATATGCCTGCAAACTTTTGGAAGAGTATGAACAAGCCTTGTCTGCTGTTAAACACTTCCACATTTATTGAAATCTAGGGCTGAATTTATAGATTGGCAGATCAGTCATGAACTTTACTTACATTCTGAGGATTGTGATGGATCCTACCTGTAACGATCGTGGTATGAAAGAATACAAATACCACAAGAGTAAGAACCTCAAGGCCATCCATCTAAAAAATGCAAGAAGTTGTTAGTATCTGTTTCTGATTTATTTTACCATGAAAATTTGTGTGTATTAACTAATCTGAGTATGCTTGAATGTGTGTGTGTGTGTGTGTGTGTGTGTGTGTGTGTGTGTAATGCTGAGCCCCAGGGGGCCTGCTGACATTGACACGGGGTTTCAGTCCCCCATCTTCAATCCTGTCTTATCAGAAGCTTGCTGATGGCCCAGGGGTCACTGCTATTCCTCCCCCCCCCCTCCCCCCCCCCCAACACGCCTGCCCTCTAATTCAAATCCCACTTAACTGATAGCTGGTGTCCACTGTGTCCTCTGGAGCTCCTCAGGGTGGAGACAGAGAGTCTGTGGATGAGGGAACTACACCAGGAAATCTACTGGATAGATATATAGTGCCTTGTATAAGCATTCACCCCTCTTGAACTTTTCCACATTAAGTAGTTTTACAACCTGGAACTTAAACAGACTTAAATCTGGATGTTACACATGTCTTACATTTGAAGGAGTAGAATATTTTTTATTGTGGCACAAAGGTTAATTAAAGGTGCAATTGTCAATTTAAAAAAAAAGAAAAGAAAATGGTTTAAGCCGTGACCTTGGCAGAACAGTATTACGTGACCCAGAAAAAAACCTTTAGAAAACCATCTTACAGTCCGGAATGTGAGTTTTTGTATACGTGGCCATCCTGTCAGTCATTTTATAGACACTCCCTCACACCCCTTCACTCCACATCCTTCTAGCATGCTAATACCGCAGTTTAGCACTCATAAGAGATTAAAGAGAAAAAAGGACAGTGACTGCACTGTTGGACAGCGACTGCGCTATGAGATCAATCTCATAAATCATTATGAGCTGGATTGTGTGTGTTAATAGTGTTATATAGTGCGCTTGAAAGTGATGCTGTAAAAATACTTGCTAATGCTAGCTCAAGTTAACATGCTAATTCTAGCTGAACCACAGCTTTGTGTTTAGGACTTGGGGGTTGAGTGTGTCAGGCTCAAAAAGTAAAAAAAATCTTTCAAATCTTATTCCAGTTCCACCTACATAAACAATAACTTAGAACTAATCTTGACAAATTTAGAGAAATCTTACCTAACGCACCATTAAAAAACAACAACACCAGAAAAGCAGACTTTTGTTGGTTGCATAAAAATTCACCCTGAGTCGTGAACTTTTAAAAATGGTCATATTCATACTTGTAATGCAATCCTTATTCTGTACAGTATATAAAATATAATTTGGGCACTGTATTTTTGCATAACCATAATAGACATATAACCTATAATTACTGTGTTTTATTTAATCTTGAATATGCTAATCAGTCAGATGATTTGGACTCAAAAATATGTAATGAAATTTATAACTTAAAAAAAGACTTAATAACTTGGTCTTGGCATTATATTCCTTAGGCTTAATCCTGAGGGTCAAACCTTAATGATCATTGTGTTGTAAATTGAACAATGTTGACAGTAGCAGGCCTACACATTTCTTAATAGTGAGTTGGTGAGGTTGATACTTTTTGAATAAAGTAGCTTGTAAACTGTTTTATTGCCAAAACAGCAATGTAGTGTTAATAAACACGTCTTTTGTTCAGTACTATTACTATTGCTGGTGTGAAACTTTGAAATGGCATTAAATTAGGTGAGGATGTTCTGACTTTTTTTTTATGACTTGGTTTCAGACTTCAGTCTGGAGTTCAGTTTGATTTGGGTTAATGTCTGTGCAGATTTTCACATGTTCTCTTCGTGTCCGCTTAAGTTTCCTCCCGATTCTCTGGTTTCTTTACACCACTCAAAACATACCAGTAAGTGGATTCATTACGTTAAACTGCCCCTTGATGTGAATGTGTGTGTGTGTGTGTGTGTGTGTGTGTGTGTGTGTGGTGCCATGGATGATGTCCCATTCAGGCTGCATTCCTTTCTTTAGTTGGGACTCAGGACTTGTTTGATGTTACTTAGGACTTGGGACTTGTTTGTCTTTAGTTGGGACTCAAGACCTGTCTATCATTACTTGGGATTTGGGACCTGTCTGCCATTACATGGGACTCAGGATCTTGTCTTTAGCTGGGACTCAGGACTTGTCTATCATTACTTGGGACTCAGGATGTGGGTAGGACGTGTCTGTCTTTGGTTGGGAGTCAGGACTCATCTGTTATTAATCGGGACTCAGGACTTGTGCCTTAAGTTAGGACTTGGGACTTTTTTACTTGGGCCTCAGTTATTGTCTGTCTTTTTGGGGGCTCAGGTCTTGCCTCCATTTAGTTGGGACCCAAAACTAGTTCCCACTTGGGACTCAGAACATGTCTGTCTTTATTTGGAACTCTTTGCTTCAGTGTCAGTACTCAATATTTTCTTGTTATTTGCAAAACACATGTAATACAAAGAGCAAATCCCATACTCTTCCTCTCTTTATTACTCTGCCTGTACTGACTACAGTAAGAGCCCAGTGTGTGCAGTTTGTGTTTCATTTCAACCAGAACCTTTGAAGTTCAAGCACAAAATTGCAATGTTCCTCCAATTACACAGGGCAGCTGTAAATAGATAAATACAGGATGGCATACAATACGAAACCTAAAAAAAAAAATTGTGTTCCTACCAAATTAACATGGTTCAAAATTCATAACTGAGTCACACCTGGGAATGAGATCTCATAATATTTCACTTACAGGGGAGGCACTTGTATGCAACTCGCACTCTCGCACTATAATATGCAGCGCACTCTATTAACAAGTTCATGCTCAGGCACTTGGGTTTTCAGCAGAAGCTCTTGCAAGCACTGCAGAGGAGCGGGGTGTTGTGAGTGGCACTCAATCAAAAACACAGGAAAAACAAAAACACAATGGCACTCCAAGCACAGAGTATGAGGAAAGATGACCTTCGTCTAATTGGTTTAAACAAAACTGTGCACAGCAAATGAAGCCAATCTGGCACCAAACGTATGATGCTCATTTCCAGGATGGCCTTGTAAGCAAACTTCTGCAAGTTTATTTCAACTTCAAAACTCTGAACTCCATATAGGTGATATAGCATATTGCTGCAAGACTATGAACTATTTGAAACACAGAGCCAGGCTTCAAAACTTAAAAATTTAGATTAATGCCTCCGTGAGGCAAAAGTAACTTCTGCATGACAGCATCACCAATAATCCCGATTGAATAGTGATGATGAGTGTTGAGAAAGCTACGGTTGTCTGATCAAGTTACTGTGCTCAAACTAACGAAGGCAACAGAGGAAAAAAAAAAGGAACCGACGATAGCTAATTAGTAAATCCATAATGTTTTCCTCCTCTTAAGCATCTCCCTCGAGGGTGTTTTGAATCATTATGCAAATGATGTTGTCAAATGTCAATTAGCACAGGAAGACACTCTCATGATTTATTATTTTCAAGAGTGCTTCTGTAGTTGGAAACCTTCTCCCGCTAGTCATCAAAGGAAATAGAAAATGAGGTTTTTTTGTGTGTGTGAGAGAGAGAGAGAGAGAGAGAGAGAGGGAGAGAGAGAGAGAGAGAGAGAGAGAGAGAGAGAGAGAATGAATGAATGAATGAATGAATGAATGAATCTCTCTCACATACTAAAAAGAATTAAATACTTTATTCCAAGGCAAAGGACAAGGGAATGGTTAAGGTCCTGACTTGAGAAGATGTATTAGAAACAGTTTACTGGATGCCTGGGTCTGTTTTAACGTGCATGGACTAGAACACAATCACTCTGTATCTTTTACAATGTGTTTTTTCTGCCCCCAAGGGTTCACATCATAATTTCTGGTCACAGGCAATAGTTACTTTTTTTGATGCACTTGTAATTATAATTCATACCTGAAAAACACATCAACACAACTGCTGTCGAACAGATCAGGAACACTCTTGGGGTTTTTCACGCTTTTCTATGGGCATGACAAGGGCCTTGTTACGAAAATCTACTATCTATTTTACAACCAAGGGTGAAGAGCCTTTATTAGTGGCAGTGCAATTACTGGGGGAAACAAAATCAGACAATAAAAGACAACAGTGGATGTCAATTAGGTTTTGTAATTGAATAATTACTGGACAGAGTGCTATGGCAGAGTGATTACAGGAGCAGTTCTCTAAATGTCAGAAAGCAATTGAAATAAATTACACAACTCTAAACTGACTGCTCTGATTAGACAGCAAAAGCCCTGCTTCATTTACCCTGTTTAGCAAACCTCCTTGCTTATTCCTTTCATTTCTGCTCTCAGTCAAGGCTCTGTGACTTTGTTTCTGCATCTTTTAATTAACCTGGATTAAAGAATAAATCATCCCTACAACTTTCTCGATCACTCTTATGTCATTGTGTTGGAGACTCACTGACTTACAGTGCTGTGAAAAAGTATTTTCTTCTGTTTTGGTGTATATCTCATACTAAATTGTTTCAGAAATGAAAACAAAATCTAAGATAAAAACCCCCCACAAAATACAGTTTTTAAATGATAATGTTATTTATTGAAGCAAAAACAGTTATCCAATACCAACTGGGCCTGTGTAAAAATGTATTTGCCCTGTAGGTACTAATTCCCCAAATCTATGAAACTGCATTCATAATGGGGTTCAGCTGGACTAGACGCAACTAGACCTGATTATTGCAAACCCTGTTCAATCAAATCAACACTTAAATAGAACTTTTTCAACAGCATGAATTTAAAAGGTCTTACCCAGTAACACACTATACCAAAGTTGATAGAAATTCCAGAAATGATGAGGAAGAAGGTGATTGAAATACATCAGTCTGGGAAGGGTTACAAAGCTATTTTAAAGGCTCTGGGACTCCAAAGAACCACGGTGAGAGCCATTATCTCCAAATGGATAAACTCGACATAGTAGTGAACTTCCCCAGAAGTGGCTGAACTTTCAAAATTCCTCCAAGAGGAATACAGGAAGTCATAAAAGACCCAATGACCATCAAAGGAACTAAAGGCCTCTCTTGCATTAATAAAGGTCACTGTTCATGGCCCCACTATCAGAAAGACACTGGGCACAAATGGCATCCATTGGAAGAGTGGTGAGGTGAAAACCACTTCTAACCCAGAAGAACATTAAGGCTCGTCTGAATTTTGCCAAAACACACTTTGATGATCCTCAACCCTTTTGGGAGAATGTTCTGTGGATTGATGAGTCGAAAGTGGAACTGTTTGGAAGACAGGGGTCCCAGTAGAGCTGATGTAAACCAAACACAGAGTTCCAAAAAAAGAACATTATACCTACAGTCAAGCATGGTGGTGAGAGTGTGATGGTGTGGGGATGCTTTGCTGCTTCAGGCCCTGGGCAACTTGCAGTAATTGAATTCTGCTCTCTAGCAGAAAATCCTAAAGGAGAATGTCCGGTCTTCATTCCATAAGTTGAACCTCAAACGTGACTGGATTATGCAGCAAGACAATGATCCAAAGCATAGGAGTAAGTCCCAGTCCTAGAATTAAGTGAAAGACTGATCTCCAGTTATCGGAAGCATTTGGTTGCAGTTATTACTGCTAAAGGTGGCACAACCAGATTTTAAGTTTAAGGGGGCAATTAGTTTTTCATGTGGGTGATAAGTGTTGGATAACTTTTTTTTGCTTCAATAAATATAAATAAATATATAAAAACTGTATTGTGTGTTTACTCAGTTTGCCTTTGTTTTATGTTGTATTTTGTTTGAAGATATAAAACTATTTACATTTACATTCATTCATTTAGCAGACGCTTTCATACAAAGCGACTTACAAATGAGAAAATACAAGCAAAATATTTAGTACGAGATACACACACAAAAACAGAAGAAATCACATACTTTTTCACAGCACTGTAGCTGAATGATGCTGTTTTGTCATTTTTCATTTGTCATTTGTTTGAATCATTTTTCACTATTGAATCTAAGAAAGTGCGTTAATCCATCTCAGGCAACAATGTTTCATTTTTTACAAGGTTCTTTTTTTTTTTTTTGCTGAGGATGCCAGCATTTTGCACTTAAATAAGTAACAGAGCTGAAAGTAACAGGGTTGTGGTTTTAGCGTAGAATTAGTAAACATAAAATGTGCTTAACTATCAATCAAGATAATGGCATGACAACATTAAGAACAATTTGATGTGATTAAATTAATAATTTACTTTATAATTTATGCTTCCAAAGTTACCTCGTCAATCAATATCACAGTATTATAAAAAAAAATAAATTTAAAGTACGAGAGAATTTACAAAACCAGACCAATACCAGAACTCAATAACAGAAACTTCCACTTCCAGTCCCTATACTCTGCTTTAAATAATCAAGCTTCAAAACATATTGCAATGTTTGAAAGGCAATTCACAAGCTCTTATGCCTGCTAATGCATGTGCATAATGCATATGTGATGTGTTTCCATAGCAATGTGTGTTCGTGATCATTTTGTGGTCACATGATTTTGGCATTACTTTGATATAATATTTAGTATAAAGTAAATTATTTCATTTAAATGTGGATAACATAATTTTATTTAATGTGCATGCTTCCGTTTCATGCTCAGCAACCCTGACCGGGATAAAATGAAAATTAATACACACATACTGTATACACACATTTATTAAAGTATGCACATTCATTTAATCATTCATCTACAGTAACGGATTTATCCTGGTCAGGGTCACGGTGGATCCGGAGCCACCGTGTGAGGAACACTGGATGTGAGTTGGGAATACACTGGGTAGGAGGCCAGTCCACCACAGGTCACCATGCTCACAGACACAGGGAGAACATGTGAAACTCTGAACAGACAGTAACGTGAGCTCAGGATTAAACCCTGGAGCCATGGAGCAGCAACGCTACCCAATGCACCACCATATTTACATTATAATCCATAAAATGTAGCCCCAGCATAGATCTGAACTCAAGCTCCTGCCTATTTGTTTGACATTATTTAACATACTGAGCAAACCCCCACCCCCCCCTAATTGAAGAACATTGCAAATTTATTTTAAAAGTGCTGTGCTAGTATTGGAATATTCCTTTTCATAACCCAATTAAGGACCACATCAGAGTTGTTAGTTGAATGGTTTATTCATTATCCAGAGGTACATTTAATAGGGCAAACTCATTTAGAGGCTCATTATCAAACTTGGCAACAGATCATATTATCCAGCCGTTTTGATCTTTTCCTAAGCGAGCCTATGTACTGAAAGAAAGTGGAACTCCTTAACGACATGCCAGATCAGGCCTTTTGATTAAACATTGAGGCATTTTCCCCGTACAAAGACCAGTCATATATTTCTGCCATGGACTCCCTGGAGTGCCTCCCCCCATTAAGTGTCCACCGTTTCACCTCAGCCTGCTGGCCCATTGGCTGCTTCAACCCTTTGATGGTTTAAGGTCAGGTTCAGATTCAAGATGGCTGCCATACAAACTTCACAAAAGCTTTAAAACTTTGTCACAGATAGAAAAGTATACAACAACATGGAGGATCGGGTAAGGCTGTGAGATGTGGTGGGTGGGGGTGCTCTTGACTGGCAGCATCAAATGTAATTTGAATATCAAGGTTTTTATTAATAAGTTCATGTTGATTCATGTTTGTCATGGATCCACTGGGTCTGCAGGGATGGTGTCCCTAGGTAGAGTGTGCCCCATTTTGAAGAAAAGTATAAGAACAGCATGAATAAAACAATGAGGGTTTTTTTTTCCTGAAACAAGGCACATGTTCGTGTGTAATTTCAATTTTTCCCCCCTTTTTATAGGCTTGATATGCATAACAAGGCATAACAATGTCACTTTGATGAGCTTACCCATATGGAGACAAAACTGCCAAAAGTTTGACATAAAAGACAAGATGCTTAAAAGTAGAACCCTGTTTTATTATTTTATTTCTATTGAGGCCTCATACAGAGTAGCAGAATGCAAACTAGTGTGAGTGGACTTTTACATTCTCAACACAGTCAAAGCAAATATATTTTATATTTCTCTAAATATGGACAAGGAAATAGCAACACATGCAAAAAAAAAAAACTCATACAATAAAGTGGGAAATGTTTTAGACTTACAATATCCTGTATGAATCCCAGCTCCACCTCTTCCATGTCAAAAAAGAGAAGTTCTAGTTTTTCTGAAAATATATGTCATTTATCCAAATAAGACAAAAATTCCTACTCCATGACACCCAATTAGTCAAAACCATGAACCTTATGATAGTATTTGTGGCTCTACTTATTCAAATATTTTAAAAGACAGGATTAAAGACAGACCCTCTTTGCTTTTTTTTCTATCTGGTGTATGCCATTAGCGAGCTCTATCAAGTGGCATAAATCTTTAATTTTAGAGATCAGCATTAATGGTCGAAACAGACTAAGATCTCTGCTCCATTCCTGCCTTTCATCCTCTCCTCTGGCAGAATTCCGGAGGGGGCCGCACTCAATCGTTTGCTCCCTTAAGTACACAAAATTAGCTGCTTATCTGTTGATCTCCGTACATGATCCCTGTGAAATCCTTTCTGTGTGTCCAAGGCTCCCGCCTTCACGTGAGCCTAGCTGCAGGAACCGTTTCCCGGCCTCCATCTCTCTCTGAACCCCCACCCCTGGCCCTCCGAGGGAATACCAGACCTAATTAAATTGCGTTTAAAGACAATAAGGTCTAGGTTGCCATCTCTGCTTGCTTTCTGTCTAACTTCCAGCTGCATCCTCACTGACACTTAAGCCCCAGGCTTTTACCTAACAGCTGGGCGGGATTTTCAAGAAATGCATAAAATGTCATTCATATGCCTGAGCCTTGCATAATATAGTCCAGAAAACAAAACGAAGAGAATCCAAAAAGAAATGAAGACAGTGAAAGATGTATAGACTCAAAACTCAAGCTGCAGGGTATATCAGAGTGATAGTATGAGAGTAAGGAGGACGGGGCTTTGGTAAAAGCTGAGGGATGCAAGGCTGATTTTGGTTTTAATGTATGTCCCAAATTGTGGACTTCATCTCCAGCATCACCACTGAAACATCATTTTGGTTTTTTCTTCTTAACATATTTATTCTAAGCATCTGACCGCTGCTTAATAGTGCAGTGCTACCATATTTGGCTGTGTTAATAAGCACAAGCTATGGAATTAGGCCTGGCTGTTTCTGTTAATGCAGCCTGCTGAAGCCTGAGAGTGACTGCAGCCCTCGTTAGCCGTGCCTACTCACTATTGATTGTGGTGGGCCGCTGGAGGCTCCCTACCTGCAGTTGACTTTGTACTTCTGCTGGAGTTGTAAGGGTCTACGGAACAACAGGGACCGTGCACATCACATCTCAAACAAGGTCTATGAAAAGCCTATCAATTAGGCTTTGAAGGTCAAGCAAACTCCCCCCTCCCTCTCTCCCCTGGACTTGTTCATCTTGAGCTGGCGGTATCTCCCATGCTCTCTCTTGCATCGCTCTTTCCAAAATACATCTGAAGACTCCATTCAATTAAATATCTCTCAGCTCCAGCTGCTCCCTAAGTGAAAGGTCAAGCAAGTCCAGGAGGCTAAAAGAGAAAGGCTTGGCTTCTTCAGAAAACCCTGCCCTCCCCTCTCTTCCCTCCACCATGCAACAAAGCCTCCCCCAAGCCTGGGCTCTCTCTTAATGATCCCCACTGGTCAATCCCTAACTAGCAATGACAGTTCCCCCTAGAAGCACCACTGCGGACGAGAGCCAATCGATCAGGTGGAGGGGAAAAAACACACATATAATGATAACCCGCAGACATAATGTCAAGCCCTTGTGCCGTCCCAATTGGTTGACATTCAGGTGGATAGAGGGGAGAGCCAACTGTCTGCACTTCAAAAGGGAGGCGCAAGCACTGAGCTCTTCTGCACCAAATGAAGTCTGTTAACCCCTCTCTCGCATGAATGATAATTACCCACACTGTGGCCTAGAGAAGACTGCAAATGCGGTGGCCATCACATCCAGATGAGCCACACTCAATAACCATGAATGCAAATAGCACATCATTGAGTCTTATTACTGCAACTGTAACCCAGTTATGGCTCTTCTGACAAGGCATGCTTGTCAACTTCAAAGGATTCATGTAGATGGATGTTGAACTGCAACCCATCTGGATAGACACTTACATAAGCTGGGTAAAAAAGCAATGGTTGTTTGATTGCCCCAAAATATGGTTCAAAATAATAATCATTGTAACAACATGGGTTCAAGTGTGGTTTCACCCTTGAAGCAAAGCCTCTCTTTTCATATTTCAGTGTAGAAGACAAATGGCTCTGGTGGGACCTGGGATCCGCATGGGTTCCTCTTACTTTGCAGTGCTTTGGCAATCTATTTCTGCAAGCAGACAAGTGTAACCATACATCTGCTCCATGCTGCTTGACCCAATACATAAGCGCCATTGATCAGATGAGCTTAATATGTGGTGCCACTTTCCAATCCCTCATAGCTAAGGCATTATCAGACGAGCTGATATGATACACCAGCTCCTGACTGCCACCCCCACTCCAGCTCAGATTAAATTCAGGGTGTCTCTTTTTGGATGGGAGGCGGACAGACGGCCTGACTCCAGTGCTAGATGAGAAAGTGCTGGGCTGGGCCATCCCCCTGTCCCAAAGTCGCATTAATAGCCTGAGGAATGGCAGCCAAGTGGTTGCAACAACAGGACACCTGATTAGAATGGAGCAGAGGGATAGAGAGAAGCAAGGGGACAGGCATGGTCTCCTCAACCATATCCCGTCTTATTTTCTTTCTGTTCCTCTCTCCCTCCACTAAACATTGTGGCAGACTGGATGATCATGTTTCCCATATTATCAATACAATCTCTTCCTTGGCCTCTGTCTCTTCCAGTCACCAGCTTTTTATAACCTTGTCTTACTCTGCAACTATCATATATACTGTAAGTGCACCTCCACTGTCAGACCCATGAAGAAATGTCAACTCATTTTTTACACTGACATTTTTAAATAAACTGCTTAAATTGTTTTAAATGATCTAATCTGATCTAAACTTATCTATCTAAACTAATCTATTTGTAAGGACTCTGAAAAAATGTTTTTGAAAGCAAAAGTCTGTATGTGCCAGTACAAGAAAGAAGAAACTTATCACAAATTTGTCAAATCGTCTATGCTAAGATATTACTATTTTTAAAAATTGATGTTGATACAAAAGTTAACTTATACCCACTCATGGTGTAGAGGGTAACACTGCCACCTCACAGCTCCAGGGTTGTAGGTTACTGTCTGGTGACTGAGCTCACATGTTGGATGTTCTTTCCATGTGTGAGTTCATTTTCTCTGGGTCCTCCAGGTTCTTCCCACCCATCCTCTTTCGTATCCTTTGGAGCACATTTGAAGGTCTGGAGCTCAAGAAGTTAAAGACAAAAAAATTTATTTTGAGATTGAATGCTGATTGTTGTATAGTTGCAAGTTACAACAATGTTTCACATTTCAAAATTCTACACTGTAAAAAAATGCTCTAAATTTACAGTAATACTGTTTTATTATTTTACAGGATTGTATTGTAAATGATTAGGCAATTATAGAAGTTCATTGGTTTACAATAAAATACCAGAAAACTCAATGCACCGAGGGATATCCAAAAAAAAAAAATTGGTAGCGGCTGGAATGGTTTTTTTTTTTTGGTGTCCTTTATTTTAGTGATTATTTTTAGGTGAATACAAAACCTTTGAATTTAACTTTATATGCTAAGCAAAACTTAGCTTTAACAGCAAAACTGTTTTTAAAACATTGAAATTCATCTTTTAGTGAGAGTTAATTGGGGTGGAGGTGGTTGAATTAATGCATGCCTATTGAACTAGTTGAGATGGCTCAGTATTTAAGGACTTTGAGCTACAGATAAGAAGGTTGTGTTCAAATCCCAGCAACACCAAACAGTCATGGTTGGGTCCTTGAGCAAGACCTTTAACTTCTTGCTTAGATGCAATCCTGCCTCATTTTTAAAGCATCAGCCAAATAAGCAAAGGTCCTGGATTGTGTGTTAGTTTATACTATGTAAGATATTACAGTATTTTACTGTAAATATGTTTTACAGATATTTACTATGAATTTTAAGTACGTTAATGGCATCTCTGCTATATTTTCCTTTTTTTCACCCAGACACCATGGGGGATGCAAACTTTCCCACTCAAATGTACTTGAACCAAAACTCTATGAGTACAGATGGAAAATAGTTGGAAAGAAAACTTTCTTAAAACTCATAATGTTTCCCAAACATGTGACATAAAATTCATTCGAATTTAATACCAATCAGAAGTTTCATCCAACATATTAAGTTTAAAACTATTGGACGTGAGAGGAACATTTATTTCCTTATATACATTTGATTTTACAAATTACATAAAGATTATCCTATTTAGCTCACATCAGTTACCTTAAACTGAAAGAAGTGCTGTGTAAGTTATGACAAAAGTTAGATGCTTCGATCAATCTTTTTTCCCCTTATTGATCCAGGGGTCATACTTTCCCTCATGTCAAAAAGAAAACAAATGTTTCACTGGTCTATGATTTCTCATTATATCCATGTCTCCAATGGTCTCCATTGGTCTGTGGACACACCCACCAATCGATAGTTCTCAGTCCCTATGAATTGCCATTGTGATGATTAGAAATCGACCCGCCTCCTTATGGGAATGCTTTATATGACACAAAGACTGGCCACATATTCAAATACCATAGGAGATTATAATTTCAGTAAATACCAAATCTATGAGCAGATTTGAATTTCCTGCATCCTTCGGGGAAAGCACAGATATTTATATCAGCAGGCTGTGGGAATGTATCATTTAACAGAGCAGGTCTTATATCGTTTCTTTCCAAGTGCATGATTTTATGTCAGTGTTGTACAGTGTGTCACTGGAGTAGCCTAGAGCCCAGTCAACCATCAGCTTTCTATATAGAGAAAAACTTTATTTTTATAGCTTTAACAACTCAATCTGGTTTTGCAACATTTTGCACAACGAAAGATACTATTATACTATATTATATTGTATTGTATTAGATTAGATTACATTACATTAGATTAGGTTCCTTATTTGTGTTTTGTACTCTAAGGCCCATAGTCATAGTTAGCGACTTAAGTCCACAAGATATGGCAATATTTACATGGAAAGGTCCTTGTATTCAGAGTTTGTTTACACACATACTTAAGTTGTTTTTCTGTGTGACCATTCATACTAAAATAACCTGTATGTAGTTCATACCTCTGAGGTGGCAATAATTTTCTTGAGTAGAAGTGTCGGAGACAGGCATTTTCAGTAGCTCCTAGACCAGAGGTTCTCAAAGTGGGTCCATGAAGCATATCTTGGTTATAGTTCTTAGCTTACTGATCACTTAAAATGGGTTTAATCCAACATTATTAACTGGGAAATAACACCTATAACCTATAAATAATATCACCTACAGTATAAATAATGTCAGTTTGAACCTGTTCTGTAGGTAGAATGTTCTGGAATAAAAAGCTCAAATAAATAGCCAGAAGATTATTTTACACATCTGAATAATGTGCCTAATATTTGAATAGCCCATAAAATAAATGTGGGCTAAGCGGGTCTATGGAATTTTATTGGGGAGGGAATTATTTGAAGCACTTACTTTAAACCTGTCAAATGTAATGCAACCTAGCACAAATTTAAAGATGAAAAATTTTAAAAGACTAACACAATGATATATGAACGTGAAGATGGCAAGCATGGAAATAAACAACTAATAGGAATTTACTACTATATTGCTGCAAGAATAGTCCAAGTTGCAAATATCACATTAATCACAGCAATTTTGGATTCATTTAACAATATGGCTTCCACATGTATTATTTGACAGCTTTTATAAAATAGCACTTGAGTGAATTTACAGCCCAAATATAGATTTCATCATGACATATTGTGGTTACTTCAAACTGTCACTCATCAAACTAGCACTGGACTTAATACTCCTCCTGGCTATATCACGCAAGAAAAAATTACTTTAAGTCAAAGATCAGAATTGCGCATACATGATACACGTCTCTGTTTGGAGCAAATTTCACGCTGTGTGCAACTATCTGAGTAGCGCTTAAATCTCTAGGTCAGAATACTGATGTGTGCAATTTCTGTATTAAATCCTCAATATGCATGCATAGCTGACCTTTGAATATGACCTTAAGTACATAGGAAATCATATTTGATCTATCTGTTTAGACATAGTCATCCTTAAGCAATACACAACCATGACAATAACAATAAAGCACAAAACTAGACAAGCCAATGGAAGGATACAAAACAATGCCTTTTATATCACACACTTTAAAGAATTCATGAGACATAACACATTGCAAAAAAAGATGGTATAAATTGCCAGTCGCAGTCGTTTGTTCAAATAAGTACATATTTCACATGAGCAACTATATTTCTGCCACTTTGTTTAATACATTGGAAATATGAGCTCTTGTTAAGAATGTTGCTGCTAGTTAAGTTAATTTCTTTTTACAGCCTCTTTGCCCAGTCATGCAGTCCCTGAGGGACTAAGACAAGAATCTCCCGCACGACAGGTGCTGCACTCAAAGTCCCTCGCCTCTTTCGCCCGTCACTCTTCGCTTGATTTCTAAATGGTCCCCACTTGCTTCGCTTTGACTGAACTCAATGGGATTACAGCAGAGTTAATCGCTCCTGGGTTTGTCCACTTATTAGCATGTGAACTTCCCCTCAGCAGTCCATTGTTTTCAAACCTTCCATAAAGATTACCTTGGAATTGCTCTATTGTCTCCACCAATGCGTAGGAGCCTAATGAAAGCCTGCACAATGGAGATGGCAGCCACAGTGGCGAGAGGTGCACGTGTGTTCATTAACGAAGGCGCAGGGACTGCTTTTAAAAATAGAAATGCTGGCAGGTCTCAGATTTAGCTATTAGGGATGTGTGATTGTGTGCACCACCCTCCCCTTACCCAAACTCCCCTTCCACACTTTACACCAGCAGGAGACACAGAAAACTGTACCACAGGCCAAAAGCATCGGAGCCCAGACTGGAGAAACCAGGGCTTTTTTTTTTATTCTAGTCTCTTTCAGTGCATATTTCATAAGTACCTAATGATGTCTGCTGTTTGCTCAGTAGAAGTTGTAGTTAATAAAGGACCAAAAAGTCCTGCTGTGCTGTTAGCTGTCTGGTTTTTTGGGGGGTTTTCTTGGCAATGGTGTTATATGGATGTAATGTAGGGTGTGCTATGGTCATATGAAGAAAATTTAGATACTGAAACATGATCTCATGAAAAAATTGTTTGAATTTGGAGAGAGAAATATGGTTGGATTTTTTTATGATTCCATAGAAATGGAGTTCTAACAAAATGTATGAACATTAAGCGCCCCTAATCTTAAGCCCTTAAACTCTGAGGACCCATCAGCATGTTGCTAGTCTGTTTGCCTCTGTGGCTAGGAATGGATAAATTAGCATCTGCATATGATACGCGCATTGAGCAATGTCACAGTTTGATAGACCAATTTTTGCCCATCATTGCTGTTGTCAACTAGAAAACGGTACTGTTTTTAAGTTGTATGTGTATTCTCTGCTCTCAATTTAGTTAGCATGGCTAATCGACTAATGTATCTGAATAGCAAAATCAAATAACTAACTGACTACTTGTTTCTCAGTTCTATTCAGTGTATATTTTTTTCTTTTCTTTTAGAAAGAAAAAGAACATGTATACATATATAAAGTGAAAACCTTTACTTCACATGTTCCACATTGTTAGGAAGGTAGGGTCAGAGCAGTTGGTCAGCCTTGGTCAGTCATGGTCAGCCATGATACCCCTAGAGCAGAGACGGCCTTGATCAAGTGCCAGCTTGGCAGTGCTTGGACTTGAACTCACAACCCTCTGATCATCAGCCCAGATACATTAACCATTAATCTACCACTGCACTGCTGTTATATATTTCTAAATTCTATTTTCTACAATTTCTATTATTACAAATTATTTTTCCACATTTTCTGGTGGTTGAGGACTAACACATGCTTCCTTCAAGACACATGAAGCCAGCCAACCACATCTTTTCGAACTGCTGCTTATACTGTAACAGGGCAGCATGACACACTCTGAGGAAAGCTCTATCCACTCTCTTCCACATCGATGAGCTCACAGTTGCCCATGATTGGCGAGTGTTGCTGTGACTGACAGGAGAGAGAGAGAGAGAGAGAGAGAGAGAGAAAGAGAGAGAGAGAATATGCCATCCCTCCCATCCAGAGGGCACAGTCAATTTAGCTCTCTTGTAAAATATTTCTAGCAAATATTTTATAGCAGAAATTTTGAGGGGTCATGGTGGCTTAATAGTTAGCACATTTGCCTCGCACCTCCTGGGTTGTGGGTTCAAATCCTGCATCTGCCCTGTGTGAACGGAACTTGTTCTCCGCATGCTTCAGGGGTTTCCTCCCCCAATCCAAAGACATGCAATGTAGGCTGATTGGCATTTCCAAATTGTCCGTAGTGTGTGAATGGGTGCACGATTGTGCCTTGCGATTGGTTGGCACCCCATCCAGAGTGTTCCCCGCCTTGTTCCCTGAGTTCTCTGGGATTGACTCCAGGCTCCCTGTGACCCTGTGTACGGAAAATGGAAGGAAGGATGGAAATGCTAAGTGTATTCAATGATCAATAAAATGTATATTGTAACACTACTAGTGGTTACTGGGTGAATTGTAGCAGAGGTGTGTATTGGTAGTGAGATGAGAGGGTGGTTTTAAAGTAACTACTTTATCCTGGTCAAGGTTACTTATTTTTTTATATTT